>NW_022589716.1:8776554-8873567 GCF_004348235.1 Phoca vitulina
ATGAACCACATCTTCTTTATCCATTCATCTGTTGAAGGACATCTTGGCTCCTTTGCTGTTGTGGACATTCCTGCTATGAATATTGGGGTGCATGTGCCTCTTCTTTTCACTACAGCTGTATCTTTGGGGTAAATACCTAGTAGTGCAATATAGAAATGGAAAGAAAACTTCCAAATTCATTCTATGAGGCCAGCATTACCGTGATCCCAAAACCAGACAAAGACCCCATCAAAAAGGAGAATTACAGACCAATATCCCTGATGAACACAGATGCCAAAATACTCAACAAGATCTTAGCCAGTAGGATCCAACAGTACATTAAAAGCATTCTTCACCAGGACCAGGTGGGATTTTTTTCCTGGGTTGAAGGAGGTTTCAACATTCGCAAATCAATCAACGTGATAGAGCTCATTAATAAAGGAAGAGACAAGAACCATATAATCCTCTCAACTGATGCAGAAAAAGCATTTGATAAAATGCAGCATCCTTTCTTGATTAAAACTCTTCAAAGTATAGGGATAGAGGGAACATACCTCAATATCATAACCATCTCTGAAAAGCCCACAGTGAATATCATTCTCAATGGGGAAAAACTGAGAGATTTTCCTTTATGGTCAGGAATATGACAGGGATGTCCACTCTCACCACTACTGTTCAACATAGTACTAGAAGTCTTAGCCTCAGCAATCAGATAACAAAAAGAAAGGAAAAAGCATTCAAACTGGCAAAGAAGTCAAACACTCTCTCTTCCCAGATGACATGATACTTTATGTGGAAAACACAAAAGGCTCTACCCCCAAATTACTAGAACTCATACAGCAATTAGGCTATCCTTTTTACACTGCATTTTGTGTCTTTTTAAGGAAAGCAGCTGCCTTTATATGTGTGGGTTTATTTCTGGACTCTATTCTGTTACACCGATCTGTTAGCTTGTCTTTACATTGATACATACTATTTGGATTATTGTAGCTTTATAATAATTATTGATATCAGGTAGTGTTACTCTTGTTAACTGCTTTCTTTTTCATAGTTGTTTTGGCTATTCTATGTCATTTCTATATAATTTAAAAAATTGGTTTGTCAATTTCTACAAAAAACTGGGATTTTGATTGAGATTGCATTGAATCTATAGATCAATTTAGAAAATACTGTCATTTTAACAGTATGAAATCTTTCAACCAATGAACAGAGCACATCTCTCCATTTATTTAGGTTTTCTTTAATTTCTCTCAGAAATATTTTAGTTTTCAGTGTACAGATTTTTTTCCCACCTATTTTGTCACATTTACTCCTATATGTATTATATATTTTGATGTTATTTTAAATAGTATTATTTTTTCAAAATATCCTTTTCTGTTTTCTGCTAGTATATGGAAATGTGATGGATTTTTGTATAGTGATGTTATAATGTGTAACCATACTAAACTCACTAGTTCTAGTTACTTATTTGGTAGATTCTATTTGATTTTCTAGTAGATTATCCTGTCATCTGCAAATAGAGTTTTACTTCTTCCTTTCCAATTTTGATGCTTTTTATTTCTATTTCTTTTTTTATTATGTTCAGTTAGCCAACATATAGTACATCATTAGCTTTTGATGCAGTGTTCAACGATTCGTTAGTTGCGTATAACACCCAGTGCTCATCACCACACATGCCCTTCTTAATACCCATCATCCAGTTACCCCATCCTACCCCTCCCTTCTGTAACCCTCAGTTTGTTTCCTGGAGTCCAGAGTCTCTCATGGTTTGTCTCCCTCTCTGATTTTTATTTCTTTTTCTTGCCTGATTGTGCTGGCTAGAATCTTAAGTACAATCTTGAAGGTGGTGAGTGGGCATCCTTTTTTTCCCCCGATCTTAGAAAGGATTCAGTCTTGTAAAGTTGACTTCTGAAAATTAAAATAGTTATCACAGTAAATGTCAGCAGCCACTGTGGGGAAAAGCCAAGAGATTATGTAGGATGCCAAAGAGTTTGGAATGATCTCTTTAGGGAGCAAAGACTGCTGTATGGTCACAACTGGGGAAGGAATGAATAAAGCCCCTATAGGTATAACTTTAAATAGTCTTCCCTTACTCTATGGGGTACCTGGGCAGCACAGTCAGTTAAGCATCTGACTCTTGATTTTGGCTCAGGTTGTGATCTTAGGATCATGAGATCGAGCCCTGGGTCAGGCTCCCAGTGTGGAGTCTGCTTAAGACTATCTCTCCCTTTCCCTCTGCCCCTGTTGTACCCCAATCCCCCTGCATTAGGAGAAGGAAGGGAAAAATGAAGTGGGGGGAATCAGAGGGGGAGATGAACCATGAGAACCTATGGACTCTGAGAAACAAACTGAGCGTTTTAGAGGGGAGGGGGGTGGGGGGAAGGGTTAGCCCAGTGATGGGTATTGAGGGCACGTACTGTATGGAGCACTGGGTGTTATACCAAAACAATGAATCGTGGATCACTACATCAAAAACTAATGATGTATTGTATGGTGACTAACGTTACATAATAAAATAAAATTAAAAAAATAGAAAGGAAGGGAAGTCTCTAGAAGCAAATTCCAGTTAAATTGTTATATTTACTTTCTAGTAAGAGATATATAAAAATCTTGGGCCCTTTCTGTAAACTTAATCATTACAGATGCACTGAGGTGGCATTTAACTGATGGTATTTTTTAGAGCTTAGTTCCATGTTAATTTTCCTATTTCCATCTCTGTTTTCAAATTATTATACACAATGGACTTTGCCCAGTTTTCTTTTTTTATAATTCAATGATTTTTATTTATTTTGTTTTGTTTTGTTGTTTTGTTTGTCACCACACAGTATATCATTAGTTTTTGATGTAGTGTTCCATGATTCATTGTTTGTGTATAACACCCAGTGCTCCATGCAATACATGCCCTCCTTAATACCCATCACCAGGCTAACCCATCCCCCTACCCCCTCCCCTTTAAAACTTGCAGTTTGTTTCTTGGAGTCCATAGTCTCTCATGGTTCATCTCCCCGTCTGATTCCCACCCCCTTCATTTTTCCGTTCCTTCTCCTAATGTCCGCCATGCTATTCCTTATGTTCCACAGATAAGTGAAACCATATGATAATTGTCTTTCTCTGCTGACTTATTTCACTTAGCATAATCTCCTCCAGTCCCATCCATGTTGATGTAAAAGTTGGGTATTCATCCTTTCTGATGGCTGAGTAATATTCCATTGTATATATGGACCACATCTTCTTTATCCATTCATCTGTTGAAGGGCATGTCAGCTCTTTCCATAGTTTGGCTATTGCAGACATTGCTGCTATAAACATTGGGGTGCATGTGTCCCTTCTTTTCACTACATCTGTGTCCTTGGGGTAAATACTCAGGAGTGCAATTGCTGGGTCATAGGGTAGCTCTATTTTTAATTTTTGAGGCACTTTCACACTGTTTTCCAAAGTGGCTGTACCAACTTGCATTCCCACCAACAGTGTAAGAGGGTCCCCCTTTCTCCACAACCTCTCCAACATTTGTTGTTTCTTGCCTTGTCAATTTTTGCCATTCTAACTGGTGTAAGGTGGTATCTCAATGTGGCTTTGATTTGAATTTCCCTGATGGCTAATGATGATGAACATTTTTTTCATGTGTCTGTTAGCCATTTGTATGTCTTCTTTGGGGAAGTGTCTGTTCATGTCTTCTGCCCATTTCTTGACTGGGTTATATGTTTTTTGGGTGTTGAGTTTGAGAAGTTCTTTATAGGTCTTGCATATCAGCCCTTTGTCTGTAGTGTCAGTTGCAAATACCTTCTCCCATTCTGTGGGTTGCCTCTTTGTTTTGTTGACTGTTTCCTTTCCTGTACAGAAGCTTTTTATCTTGATGAAGTCCCAAAAGTTTATTTTTGCTTTTGTTTCTCTTGCCTTTGGAGACATGTCTTGAAAGAAGTTTCTGTGGCCAATGTCGAAGAGGTTACTGCGTATGTTATCCTCTAGGATTTTGATGGATTCCTGTCTCACATTGAGGCCTTTAATCCATTTTGAGTTTATCTTTGTGTATGGTGTAAGAGAATGGTCGAGTTTCATTCTTCTGTATATAGCTGTCCAATTTTCCCAGTACCATTTATTGAAGAGGAGACTATCTTTTTTCCATTGCATATTTTTTCCTGCTTTGTTGAAGATTATTTGACCATAGAGTTGAGGGTCCAT
Organism: Phoca vitulina; assembly: GCF_004348235.1. Classification (NCBI taxonomy): domain Eukaryota; kingdom Metazoa; phylum Chordata; class Mammalia; order Carnivora; family Phocidae; genus Phoca; species Phoca vitulina. The sequence continues at coordinate 8,780,713 of NW_022589716.1, forward strand.
ATCTGGGCTCTCTATTCTGTTCCATTGGTCTATGTGTCTGTTTTTGTGCCAGTACCATGCTATCTTGGTGATCACAGCTTTGTAATATAGCTTGAAATCGGGCAATGTGATGCCCCCAGCTTTGTTTTTCTTTTTCAACATTTCCTTGGTGATTCGGGGTCTTTTCTGATTCCATACAAATTTTAGTATTGTTTGTTCCAGCACTTTGAAAAATGTCATTGGTATTTTGATCAGGATGGCATTGAAGATATAGATTGCTCTGGGCAGCATAGACATTTTTTTTTTTTTTAAAGATTTTATTTATTTGAGACAGAGAGAATGAGAGAGAGAGAGCACATGAGAGGGGGGAGGGTCAGAGGGAGAAGCGATGTGGGACTCGATCCAGGGACTCCAGGATCATGACCTGAGCCGAAGGCAGTCGCTTAACCAACTGAGCCACCCAGGCGCCCCTTTGGCAGCATAGACATTTTAACAATGTTTATTCTTCCAATCCATGAGCCTGGAATGTTTTTCCATCTTTTTGTGTCTTCTTCAATTTCTTTCATGAGTGTTCTGTAGTTCCTAGATTATAGATCCTTTACCTCTTTGGTTAGGTTTATTGCAAGGTATCTTATGGTTTTTGGTGCTATTGTAAATGGAATCGATTCTCTAATTTCTCTTTCTACAGTTACATTGTTAGTGTATAAGAAAGCAACTGATTTCTGTGCATTGATTTTGTATCCTGCCACATTACTGAATTGCTGGATGAATTCTAGTAATTTGGGGATGGCGTCTTGGGTTTTCCACATAAAGTATCATGTCATCTGAGAAGAGAGAGAGTTTGACTTCTTCTTTGCCAATTTGAATACCTTTTATTTCTTTTTGTTGTCTGATTGCTGTTGCTAGGACTTCTAGTAATATGTTGAATGATAGTTTTGCCCAGTTTCCTCTTAGCCCTTAAGGAATATAGCCTACTTTTTATTTTATTTTGCAGTGCTTCACTTGCTTTGCATGAGGTAGCACTAAAGTAATAGTTATCATTTGGGAAAAAGGTGTGGATTACTTTGGCATTATTCATGGCCAGTTGTTGTGTGCCTTAAACCAGATTTTCTTTGCTATCCATGTCCTCCCAGGGTGTGTCCCTCCCTCATCCCGTTGAAGGAATGCAAATTAACTTCATTATGGACCCAAGCAAAACTTAGTTAAGGGGACAGATCTCTAAGAAATCATGTATTGCCAAGCCAAACAAATTATTTTTGTTTGAACTATTTTTTCTTTTTCTTATCATTGGTATAGATAATACAGAAATGACTGTTATTGGGATTGCTTCTCATTTAATGTAATTGTCCTAGGATTAACTAAAGAGCAATGCAGTAATGCTTGAAATGCAAACTCTTTTGATATTTTTTTGACCTAGAAATAAGAAAAATAGTATAAAATATGTAAGAGACTGATAATGTTTTTGTGAGTTTCTAAAGTAGTACTAAGATGATAATGTGGTACATAGTCTGTGTTTAAGCTATTTTTAAGGAAAAAAATGCCTTCAGGTGATTTTTTTTTTCATATGTCTTTCGACGTATAATGTGCTTGTTGCAAGGGCTTAAGAATAGTTGACTTTTTTTTTTAAAGATTTTTATTTATTTACTTGAGAGAGAGAGCATAAGCAGGGGGAGGGGCAGAGAGAGAGGCAGACTCCCCACTGAGTGGGGAGCATGATGTGGAGTTTGATCCCAGGACCCTGGGATTATGACCTGAACTGAGGGCAGATGCCCAGCTGACTGAGCCACCCAGGTGTCACGAGTTGACTTTTTATAATCAGTTTTATTACAATGAATACATAGGTATTACTGTTTATGTAAATAAATGTTAAGTGAAATGTTAAGTAGTTTTTCCTCCCTCCTGTACTTGGTGTTACTTTTGTCATGCATTTTACTTTTCAGAATAGTACAAATACACAACACGTTGGTACTGTTTTTGTTTCAGACTAGGAGTTGGCAAATTTTTACTCTAAAGGACCAGATAGTAAAATGTTTTAAACTTTACAGGCCAGGTGGCAAAATTGAAGTATATTATGTAGGTATACTTACTCAACAAAAAAGGAAATAAATTTCCACGCAGTTTTTATTGATGAAATTCAAAATATAAAAATAATTGAGCACACCTTTTTTGGTAATCTATATCTAATGAGAAGAATAGAATTTTTTTTTTGGATTAATTGTCTTTTAATGTTAATGTTCCCTATAATCAAAATCAGTCACAAATCTTTATCTATTAATACTGATCTGTAATGAGGATTTTATGTTTTTCATCTTTATAAATACTTTTTCAGACAGGTATTGCCAATATGATGTTTATATATATTTTAATTTGAGAGTATTCATCACTTGGCAGGCATTTATGGAATTTATTAGCATCTTCTCTTGTTATTTGCCATTTAGCATGTAATTACATTGCAGATTAAAGTACTTCCAACTGATAGTTAGGTGGAAGTTCCTCAGTTGCACCATTATATGGATTTTGAAATATGGAAATTTCCTTTGCAGTTGCATTGAAGTTTAAAAAATCTGCAGGAACTGTATTTTGAGCACAAAAATGTGTGGGATCCAAATTTGAGTTAGAATGGAGATACTTTTTCTTTTTTTAACTTTTGAAAGTATGAAAAGTTTATAAAGCAGCTTAACATTAGTTGTGATTTGAATTGGCATCAGAATATCTTTAATATAGGTATAAGTTTCGCAAGTTTGATTTTAAGTTAAATTAAGAAACATTATCAAGACTGAATCAAAAACTAATTTCCAAAGCCATTTATTGTTTGATTCACTACATCAAATCTAGTGATGTATTGTATGGTGACTACGTAACATAATAAAATAAAATTAAAAAAATAGTGGATGAAGGAAGGGGCGCCTGGCTGACTCAGTCAGTGGAGCATGTGACTCTTGATCTTGGGGTTGTGAGTTTGAGCCCCACGTTGGTTGTAGAGATTACTTAAAAATAAGATGTTTAAAAAAATAATGGATGAGGGAAGTTTTCATTCACAAAAATTTCAGTTACAGCTTGAAGTGCAATAAAATTGCAATAAAACTTGACTACTACTAAGCCATCTTGCTGCTGTGCACTTGATCAAGTCAGGATACTTGCCTTCTGTTTTTCATAAAAATTCATGGAAGTGAAGATGATCAAGTCCATGAGAGCAAATGAAGTTCTTTGTTGACTACTGGCAGGCTAACACATGAAAGAGTCATATAATTTCTGCAGAGTACTTGCTGATGAATCATACAATGAATAACCATAGATTTTAAACATTTTACATTTTTACAAGCTTTCTAAATTGGTCCAACTGTGTTATTTTCTGTCCATGTATATTTTCACTACCTTTAATCATAACACATCTTAGTAGCTTCCACTTCAGGTGGTACTGAGTTAGTGTTGTCTCAGCTTGTTCAGTCACTTCAGACTTGGAATTGACTTCTTGAATATAACGGAGCAGTATCAGTAACATTTGTTGAGTCAAGGAAAACCACTTGTATTTCTTTGCCTTTTAAAAAAGGTATCAAAAACTAGTGATGTACAATACCTTGGCTAATTGAATTTAAATAAAAAAGCATACAATTCATTGGTTTTAATGTATTTAGAAGGTTGCATAACCGTCATCACTATCTAATTCCAGAATATTTTCATCACTCCATAAAGAATCCCTATACCCAATGACAGTCACTCCACATTCCTCTCCAGGGATATGGCAGTTACTAATCTACTTTCTGTGTCCATGGATTTGCCTATTTTGGACACTTTATATGAGTAGAATCATAAAATATGTGGCCTTTTGTGTCTAACTTAACTTAGCATAGTTTTTCGAAGTTCATCCATGTAGTAGTATGTATCAGTACTTAATTCTTTTTATGGATGATAATATTCCATTGTATGGATATACCACATTTTATTTATCCAGTCATCCATTTGATGGATATATGGATTGTTTCCACTTTTTGGCTATTACAAATTGTCTTATGAACCTTTGTAGATAACTTTTTGTGTGAGCATATGTTTTCAGTTCTCTTGGGGTATATATGTAGGAGTGGAAATGTTGTATCATATGATAATTATATGTTTAACTTTTTGAGGAACTGCCAAATGATTTTTTACAGCAGCTGTACCATTTTACATTTCTACCAGCAATATATCCCTACAGTTTTATTGTCAATCTTTTTGATTATAGCCATCTTAGTGGGTATGAAATGGCATCTCATGGTTTTGATTAACATTTCACTAGTGACTAACGTTGAGCATTTTCATGTTTTATTGGCCACTTGTATATCTTCTTTAGAGAAATATCCATTCAGATCCTCTTTCCATTTTTAATTTTTTTATTGTTGTAAAAGTTCTTTTATATATTCTGGATGCAAATCCTTTGTAAGATATATTATTTGCAAATATTTTCTCCCATTCCCTGGGTTTTCTTTTTCACTTTCTTGATGGTGTCCTTTGCAGCACAAAAGTTTTTAAGTTTAATGAAGTTCAATTTATTCTTTTTTTTGTTTATGATGTTGGTGTCATAATATAAGGAAGCACTGACTAATTTAAGGTCCTAAAGATTTACTCATATTTTCTTTAAGAATTGCATAGTTTAGATGAACCATGAGAGACTATGGACCTGAGAAACAAACAGGGTTTTAGAGGGGAGAAGGGAGGGGGGATTGGTTAGCCTGGTGATGGGTATTAAGGAGGGCACGTACTGCATGGAGCACTGGGTGTTATACGAGAACAATGGATCGTGGATCACTACATCAAAAACTAATGATGTATTGTATGGTGACTAACATAACATAATAAAATTAAAAAAAATATATATATATATTAGAAAAATTACAAAAAAAAAGAATTGCATAGTTTAGCTTTTATTTTGTCTTTGATCCAGTCTGAGGTAAAATTCACATATATTGAGTTAGTTGTACAGTTTTGCCTAAAGTCTACACTTAACACATTGTCAAACACTTCTCTGTCTTTCCAGAATATTCTTTTTGTGCTACCTGATCAGTCCATGTTTCTCTGGAGACAACTAGTTTTTTGATTTTATTTATCTTAATTTAGCCTGTTCTAGATCTTTCAGTAAATAGAACTATGTAGTATGTACACTTTTGCATCTAACTTCTTTTGTTCGGCATAATGATTGTGATTTTCATCCAATGTGTTACTTTTATCAGTGGATCTTTATTTTTTATGTATAAGTGATATTGTAGTTTTGAATATTGCATATTTTACCTATACTTATTTTGAACAGCTGGGTTGTTTCCATTTCTGGCTATTGTGAATAAAGGTGCTGTGAACATTCTTATAGAAAGTTATTTTTTGTTTTGAATCACTCTCATGAGGGGTTTATCACTTTTTTTGGCATCTTTTTTCACTACAGTGTAGTTGACACACAATGTTACATTAGTTTTAGGTGAACAACATAGGGAGTGATCCAATAACTCTGTAGGATATGCTGTACTCATCACAAGGATAGTTACTATCTGTCACCATATAACATTATTGTAGTACTATTGACTAATATTCCCTATACTGTACCTTTCATCCCTGTAACCTATTCATTCCATAACTAGAAGCCTGTACATTCTACTCCCCTTCACCCATTTTATCCATTTCCTCAACCCCTGGCAATCAATTTGTTCTCTGTATTAATAGGTCTGTTTCTGCCTTTTTTGGTCCGTTTTGTTTTTTAGATTCCACACATAAGTGAAATAATATGGTATTTGACTTTTTCTTTCTGACTTATCTCACTTAGCATAATACCCTCTAGGTCCATCCGTATTGTCATGAATGGCAAGATTTCATTCTTTTTTACAAGTAAAATTCCATTACACACACACACACACACACATACACACACACACATACATACCACATCTTCTTTGTCCATTCATCTGTTGATGGACACTTAGGTTGCTTCCATACCTTGGCTATTGTAAAAAAATGCTACAATAAACAAAGGGGTGCATATATCTTTTTGAATTAGTGTTCTCATTTTCCTTGTGTAAATACTTAGTAGTGGAATCCTGGGTCATATGGCATTTCTATTTTTAGTTTTTTGGGGAGCCTCCATACTATTTTCTATAGTGGTTGCACCAATTCACAGTCCCATTGACAGTGCATGAGAGTTCCCTTTTCTCCACATCCTCTCAACACTTGTTATTTCTTGTCGTTTTGATACTAGCCACTCAAAGAACTGATTTTAGATTATAAAACTTGATATATGGTAGTAGGAAGTCCTTTAAGATTGACAAGGCTATTCTTGTTTCTTTGTATTCTTACATAAATTTTGAAATCAAATTATCATTTTCCTAAAAAAAGAAGATGGGTTAAATTAAAAAAAATATTTTTAATTCCAATATAACAACATACAGTGTTACATTATTTTCAGTTGTACAATATACTGATTTAACTATTCTATACATTACTCAGTGCTCATCATGATAAGTGTACTCTTAATCACCTTCTCCTACTTCACCCATCCCCATACCCAACTCCTCCCCTCTGGCAACTACCACTTCTCTTTTTTTAAGAGTCTGTTCTTTTTTGTCTCTTTTTTTGTTTTGTTTTGTTTTTTAAATTCCACATATGATTGAAATCGTACGGTATTTATCTTTCTTGACTTAATTCACTTAGCATTATACCTTTTAGATCCATCCATGTTGCTGCAAATGGCAAGATTTCATTTTTTTATGGTCAAGTAATATTCCATTGTGTGTATGTATATATACAGACATATTATATATATATATATATATATATATATATACACACACACACACACATACATACATATATACACATGGATATATATACATACACACTACCTCTTCTTTATCCATCTATGGATTGACAGTTGGGTTGCTTCCATATCTTGGCAATTGTAAATAATGTTGCAATAAATATGGAATTCTGACTGGTATTATAGACTTTCTCTGTTGTACATTTGCTTTTTATTTCATGAATTTCTGTTCACATTTTTATTATGGGGACTTTGTTTCTCAAAGTATAATCATATTTACTTGGTGATTCTTTATAAAACTGTCTGTTTATATTAGATAAGAAGCCTCCAGTGTTAATTTCTTCTGAAATAATTGAGACATATTTGCCCAAAAAGGATAGGTGAACACAAGTCATGCTGAGGGAAAGAGAGACTCTGTTTACAGAAGCATTTTCATACATATACTACCCAGGAATAATTTTGCCAAAATGTACTTCAATATACTGAGCTACTTTATATTACTACTCAAAATATAGTTTAAGTTGAAAGGGGCTTACATATTTGAAAGATGAATTAGTGAAGAAGGGAAAGTATATATTTAAGAAAATTTAGTGTTTAATTTCAATGACACTGACCTTGTCTCAGTATTTAAAAATGCTAATTGATGCGTTTACCTTTGTTTTCCTAGTGATATGCAGCTTTCGAGGATCTGTCCCTCAAGGCTTGGTCTTAGAAATAGGAGAAACGGTCCAGATTCTTGAAAAATGTGAAGGTAAGTATGGACCTATACAGTACACAAACAGTGATAATTTTGGGTAGTATTATATACATTTATTTTGTAGTAATAGATTATAAGCAATCATTTTGAAAGCATAATTAACCACATTATGTTATATTGTTATAAAATCCTTCCTGATTTATACTTATCATAAATGTATGGGTTATTTTGGTTCTAATCTAATAGGAACAATTAAAGAACTCATTGTTGGCCCTCAGAATGTAATTTTTACACACAATATGTTAAATGATTAATTTTGATTTTACAATTAAATAGATAATCTTCGACCCATGCTTAGCTGCATTTGAATAGAATTGAATTGTAATTAGTTCATTTGTATGTTTCTGTTTAATTGGCTGGATGTGATCAGTTATAATTAAAACAAGGCAGTAAATAATGCTCAAATGAAGTTTGGCTTGACTACTAGCCTCTTCTGTGATGTATATGGGTAGTTCTGCTGTAACATTTATGCATTATTGAAAAATGTAACATTTTTTAAAATCATGCACTTGGGGCTCCTGGGTGGTGCAGTTGGTTAAGTATCTGACTCTTGGTTTCAGTGCAGGTTGTGATCTCAGGGCTATGGGATTGAGTCCCACATCAGGCTCTAGGCTCAGGAATCTGTTTAAGATTCTCTCTCCCCACGGAGTATGGCTGGAGACCAGGGAGACAAGAGTGATTGACTGCTTTTCTCTGAGGGCTCACTGAGGAGTGGGGCCCTGAGTTCTTGGCTCCTCTGGGACCAGAGATTGGGAGGTCACCATATTCATTCTCGTCCTCCAAAGCTGTACAGAAAGCTTTCAGGGAACAAAAGCTACCAAGAGCAAACCCGAGCAGATTACTTAGCCTGGCCCCTGGCAAGGGTGGTACAGTTCCGCCTCAGGCAAAGACATTTGAGAATGACTGCAACAGATCCCTCACCCAGAAGATCAGCAAGAACATCCAGCCAAGACCAAGTTTACTGATCAAGTAGAACGGCAAAACCCCAGAGCTAGGGGAATACAGCACATAGAATTCATGGCTTTTTTCCCCATGATTCTTTAGTCTTTCAAAGTTAATTTTTTTTTATTTTTTAAAGATTTTATTTGTTTTTTGACAGAGAGAGAGACAGCAAGAGAGGGAACACAAGCAGGGGGAGTGGGAGAAGGAGAAGCAGGCTTCCCGCCCAGCAGGGAGCCCGATGCAGAGCTTGATCCCAGGACCCTGGGATCATGACCTGAGCCGAAGGCAGATGCTTAACAACTGAGCCACCCAGGCGTCCCTCAAAGTTAATTTTTAAAGTTTTTTTTATTTTTCTTTTTCTATTTTTTTAGTTGAATTTTTCTTCTTCCCTTTTTTAAAAAACATCTTTTTTTTTTTTTTAAAAATTTTTTTTAATTTTCATTTTTACAGTCATATTTTATCCCTTCATTGAATTTGACCTTACTTTTTGTGTATATATAAATTTTTCTTTCTTTAAAATTTTGGGATACAGTTTTTTCTAACAGACCAAATATACCCTAAATCTAGTGTCTGACGTTTTCCTAGTCTCCCGCCTGATCACATTCTCTCTTTTTAAAAAATTTTTTCATTCTTTTTTCAACCAACTTTTTATCAGTTCTTTTTTAAAAATATTATTTAATTTTCATCTTTACAGTCATATTCCATCCCTTAATTGTATTTACCCTTATTTTTGTATATATATAAGCTTTTCATTTTTAAAATTTTGGGAGACAATTTCTTCTAACAGACCAAAACACACCCAGTCTAGCATGTGGCTCTGTTCTATTCACCAGCCTGATCATATTCTTTTTTTTTAATTTCCCTTTCTTTTCTCCCTGGTTTCGAATCTCTTCTGATTTGCTTAGTGTATATTGTTCTGGGGTCATTGTTACCCTGTTAGCATTTTGTTGTCTCATTCATCTATTTGCCTCTGGACAAAATGACAAGACGGAAAAACACACCTAAAAAAAAAGAAGAGGCAGCACTGACTGCCAGGGACCTAATCAATACAGACATTAGTAAGATGTCAGAACTAGAGTTCAGAATGATGATTATAAAGATACTAGCTGGGCTTGAAAAAAGCATAGAAGATACTAGAGAATCCCTTTCTGGAGAAATAAAAGAACTGAAATCTAACCAAATTGAAATCAAAAAGGCTATTAATGAGGTGCAATAAAAAATGGAGGCTCTAACTGCTAGGATAAATGAGGCAAAAGAGAGAATTAGTGATACAGAAGACCAAATGGTGGAGAATAAAGCAGCTGAGAAAAAGATAAACAACTACTGGATCATGAGGGCAGAATTTGAGAGATAAGTGATACCATAAAGCAAAACAATATTAGAATAGTTGGGATCCCAGAAGAAGAAGAAAGAGAGAGGGGGGCAGAAGGTATATTGGAACAAATTATAGCAGAGAACTTCCCTAATTTGGGGAAGGAAACAGGCATCAAAATCCAGGAGGCACAGAGAACCCCCCTCAAAATCAATAAAAATAGGTCAACACCCCTACATCTAATAGTAAAACTCACAAGTCTCAGAGACAAAGAGAAAATCCTGAAAACAGCTCAGGACAAGAGGTCTGTAACCTACAATGGTAGAAGCATTAGATTGGCAGCAGACCTATCCACAGAGGCCCAGCAGGCCAGAAAGGACTGGCATGATATATTCAGAACACCAAATGAGAAAAATATGCAACCAAGAATACTGTATCCAGCTAGGCTGTCACTGAAAATAGAAGGAAAGATAAAAAGCTTCCAGGACAAACAAAAACTAAAAGAATTTGCAAACACCAAACCAGCCCTACAAGAAATATTAAAGGGGTCCTCTAAGCAAAGAAAGAGCCTAAAAGTAACATAGACTAGAAAGGAACACAGACAATATACAGTAACAGTCACCTTACAGGCAATATAATGGCACTAAATTCATATCTTACAATAGTTACCCTAAATGTAAATGGGCTAAATGCCCCAATCAAAAGACACAGGGTATCAGATTGGATAAAAAAAACAAGACCCATCGATGTGCTGTCTGCAAGAGACTCATTTTAGACCCAAAGACACCCCCAGATTGAAAGTGAGGGGGTGGAAAACCATTTACCATGCTAATGGACATCAAAAGAAAGCTGGGGTGGCAATCCTTATATCAGACAAATTAGATTTTAAACCAAAGACTGTAATAAGAGATGAGGAAGGACACTACATCCTAGTTAAAGGGTCTATCCACCAAGAAGATCTAACAATTGTAAATATCTATGCCCCTAACATGGGAGCAGCCAATTATATAAGCCCATTAATAACAAAATCGAAGAAACACATAGACAATAATACAATAATAGCGGGGGACATTAACACCCCCCTCACTGAAATGGACAGATCATCTAAGCAAAAGATTAACAAGGAAATAAAGACTTTAAATGACACACTGGACCAAATGGACTTCACAGATATATTCAGAACATTCCATCCCAAAGCAACAGAATACACACACTTCTCTAGTGCCCATGGAACATTCTCCAGAATACATCACATCCTAGGTCACAAATCAGGTCCGAACTGGTACCAAAGGATTGGGATCATTCCCTGCATATTTTCAGACCACAATGCTTTGAACCTAGAACTCAATCATAAGAGGAAAGTTGGAAAGAACTCAAATACATGGAGGGTAAAGAGTATCCTACTAAAGAATGAATGGGTCAACCAGGAAATTAGAGAAGAATTTAAAAAATTCATGGAAACAAATGAAAATGAAAACACAACTGTTCAAAATTTTGGGATGCAGCAAAGGAGGTTCTAAGAGGAAAGTATATAGTAATACAAGCCTTTCTCAAGAAACAAGAAAGGTCTTAAATACACAACCTAACCAAAGGAGCTGGAGAAAGATCAGCAAATAAAGCCTAAACTCAGCAGGAGAAGAGAAATAATAAAGATCAGAGCAGAAATCAATGAAATAGAAACCAAAAGAACAGTAGAACAGATCAACAAAACAAGGAACTGGTTCTTTGAAAGAATTAACAAGATTGATAAACCCCTGGCCAGACTTATCAAAAAGAAAAGAGAAATGACCCAAATAAAAATCATGAATGAAAGAGGAGAGATCATAACTAACACCAAGGAAATACAAACAATTATAAGAACATATTGTGAGCAACTATATGCCAGCAAATTAGACAATCTGGAAGAAATGGATGTACTCCTAGAGATGTATCAACTACCAAAACTGAACCAGGAAGAAATAGAAAACCTGACCCATAACCAGCAAGGAAATTGAAGCAATAATCAAAAATCTCCCAACAAACAAAAGCCCAGGGCCAGATGGCTTCCCAGGGGAATTCTACCAAACATTTAAAGAAGAATCAATACCTATTCTTCTGAAACTGTTCCAAAAAATAGAAATGGAAGGAAAACTTCTAAACTCATTTTATGAGGCCACCATTACCTTGATCCCAAAACCTGACAAAGACCCCACTAAAAAGGAGAATTACAGACCAATATCCCTGATGAACATGGATGCAAAAATTCTGACCAAAATACTAGCCAATAAGATCCAACAGTACATTAAAAGGATTATTCACCACGATCAAGTGGGATGTATTCCTGGGCTGCAAGGTTGGTTCAACATCCATAAATCAATCCATGTGATACAATACATTAATAAAGAACAAGAACCATAGGATCCTCTCAGTAGATGCAGAAAAAGGTATTTGACAAAGTACAGCATCCTTTCTTGATCAAAACTCTTCAGAGTATAGGGATAGAGGGTACATACCTCAATATCATTAAAGCCATCTATGAAAACCCCACAGCGAATATCATTCTCATTCCCCTAAGGTCAGGAATACAGCAGGGATGTCCACTATCACCACTGCTGTTCAACATAGTACTAGAAGTCCTAGCCTCAGCAATCAGACAACAAAAAGAAATAAAAGGCATCCGAATTGACAAAGAAGAAGTCAAACTCTCACTCTTTGCAGATGATATGACACTTTATGTGGAAAAAGATTCCACCCCAAAACTGTTAGAACTCATACAGGAATTCAGTGAAGTGTCAGGATATAAAATCAATGCACAGAAATCAGTGGCATTTCTATACACCACCACCAAGACAGAAGAAAGAGAAATTAAGGAGTTGATCCCATTTACAATGGCACCCAAAACCATAAGCTACCTAGGAATAAGTCTAACCAAAGAGGCAAAGTATCTGTACTCAGAAAAGTATAAAATACTCATGAAAAAATTGGGGAAGACACAAAGAAATGGAAAAACATTCCCTGCTCATGGTTTGGAAGAACAAATATTGTGAAAATGTCTATAGTACCTAGAGCAATCTACACATTTAATGTAACCCTTATAAAAATATCATCAACATTTTTCAAATTAATAGTACAAATAATCCTAAAATTTGTATGGAATCAGAAAAGACCCCGAATAGCCAAAGGAATGTTGAAAAGCAAAGCCGGTGGCATCACAATTCCGGACTTCAAACGCTATTACAAAGCTTTCATTGTCAAGACAGTATGGTACTGGCACAAAAACAGACACATAAATCAATGAAACAGAGTAGGGAGCCCAGAAATGGACCCTCAACTCTATGGCCAACTAATCTTCAACAAAGCAGGAAAGAATGTCCAATGGAGAAAAGACAGTCTCTTCAACAGATGGTGTTGGGAAAATTGGACAGCCACATGTAGAAGAATGAAACTGGACCATTTCCTTACACCACACACAAAAATAGACTCAAAATGGATGAAAGACCTAAATGTGAGACAGGTATCCATCAAAATCCTTGAGGATAACACAGGCAGCAACGTCTTCGATCTTAGCTGCAGCAACTTCTTCCTAGAAACATCGCCAAAGGCAAGGGAAGCAAGGGCAAAAATGAACTATAGGGACTTCATCAAGATAAAAAGCTTTTTGCACAGCAAAGGAAACAGTCAACAAAACCAAAAGACAACTGACAGAATGGGAGAAGATATTTGCAAATGACATATCAGATAAAGGGCTAGTATCCAAAATCTATAAAGAACTTATGAAACTGAACACCCAAAGAACAACTAATCCAATCAGGAAATGGGCAGAACACATGAAGAGACATTTCTGCAAAGAAGACATCCAAATGGCCAACAGACACATGAAAAAGTGCTCAACATCACTCGGCATCAGGGAAATCCAAATCAAAACCTCAGTGTGATACCACCTCACACCAGTCAGAATGGGTAAAATTAACAAGTCAGGAAATGATAGATGTTGGCGAGGATGCAGAGAAAGGGGAACCCTCTTACACTGTTGGTGGGAATGCAAGCTGATGCAGCCACTCTGGAAAACAGTATGGAGGTTCCTCAAAAAGTTGAAAATAAAGCTACCTTACAACCCAGCAATTGCACCACTGGGTATTTACCCCAAAGATACAAATGTAGTGATCTGAAACGGAACCTGCATCCCAGTGTTTATAGTAGCATTGTCCAGAATAGCCAAAGTATGGAAAGAGCGTAGATGTTCACCAAAAGATGAACAGATAAAGATGTGGTATATATATTCAATGGAATATTATGCTTCCATAAAAAAAAATGAAATCTTGCCATTTGCAATGACGTGGATGGAACTAGAGTGGGTTATGGTAAGCGAAAGAAGTCTATCGGAGAAAGATAAGTATCATATGATCTCACAGATATGAGGATTTTGAGAAACAAGATAGAGGATCATAGGGGAAGCGAGGGAAAAATGAAAAAAGACCTAACCAGAGAGGGAGACAAAGCATAAGATACTCTTAATCTCAGGAAACAAACTGAGGGTTGCTGGAGTGGAGGGGGGTGGGAAGGATGGGTGGCTGGGTGATGGTCATTGGGGAGGGTATGTACTATGGTGAGCGCTGTTAATTGTTTAAGACTGATGAATCAAAGACCTGTACCCCTGAAACAAATAATACATTATATGTTAATAAAAAAATAAAAAAATCTCTCTCCCTCTCCCTTTGCCCCTCCTCTGTCTCTAAAATGAATAAATAAATCTTTAAAAAATCATGCACTCAGATCAACAAGATATATGGAAAAAATAAAGTTAGGGAGAAATCACATAAAATCAGAGTATTGACAAAAGCAAAATTGATACCATGGGTAAGAACCTGGGCAGCCTAGGCTGGCAGTTCAGCAGGACTAAAAGGCATCTCAAGTTACATAATAGAATGGAAATGTTGCTATGTGGGCATGGAGACAATGCCATGTAAATGGAGCTCTGATCCACTTTCCTGCTCTTAAGATGGATATGGAATTAAGTGTAACCTACCATGACCCAGGAATTATGTAAGTTTGGGAGTGCACTTTTCTGGAAAGGGAGCTCTAGTGCAGTACTCATTCAATATTTTCTTAAAACAGAAATATAAATCAATACCCCTTCAGGATAAAAATTTTTAGCAAAGTAATAGAGGGGAATTCTCTTTATCTGGTAAAGGATACCTGCTAAAAAGCCTACAGCAAATATCATTATCCAATTGTAAAATATTGAAAAATTTCCCACTGAGATCTAAAAATGAGACAAGGAGACCTGTTATAATCATGTGTATTGAACATTATACTGGCAGTACTAGCTAGTGTGGTAAGAAAAATAAAATACATAGGGGCGCCTGGATGGCTCAGTCGTTAAGCGTCTGCCTTCGGCTCAGGCTCCTTGCTCAGTCTGGAGCCTGCTTCTCCCTCTCCCACTCCCCCTACTTGTGTTCCTTCTCTTGCTGTGTCTTTCTGTCAAATAAATAAATAAAATCTTAAAAAAAAATAAAATACATAAAGAATGGAAATATAAGATTGAAACTATCATTTGTA
Source organism: Phoca vitulina (assembly GCF_004348235.1). Classification (NCBI taxonomy): domain Eukaryota; kingdom Metazoa; phylum Chordata; class Mammalia; order Carnivora; family Phocidae; genus Phoca; species Phoca vitulina. The sequence goes on from NW_022589716.1 coordinate 8,796,013, forward strand.
TGTGATATAATTGTATATATAGAACATCCAATAGATTCTATAAAAAATAACTGGGAATAAATATGGGAACTTAAAAATATGATGGCTACAGTATCAATATTTTAAATATATATTATTTTGTATGTATTTGCAACTAAGAACTAGAAAATGAATTAAAGAAACAATGCTATTTATATAGTATCACAAACAATAAATGCCTAGAAGCAAAACTAATAAAAAATGTAAGACACGTACATTAAAATCTACAAAAACATTGTTGATAGAAATTAAGGAAAATCTAAATAAATGGAAAGATATACCATGTATATAGATTGAAAGACTTACTGTCTTAAGATGTCCATTCTTCCCAAATTGATCTTGGTTTAATGCAATCCAATAAAAATCCATCAGGTTTTTTTCTTTTTTTTTTGTATGGATATTGAACAGCCGATTCCAACATTTATATGAAAAGGCAAAAGGTTATAAATAGCCAAGACAATCATGAAGAAGGCAATAAAGTAGAAGATTTATGCTACCAGATATGAAGATTTATTATAAATGAAGACATTGTGGTTTTGGGGCAAGACAGAATAATGAAACAGAATACAGAGTCCAGAAACAGACCATCATGTATATCGTCCAGTGATATATGAAAAAGGTAAAAATTGCAGTGCACTGGGGAAATGATATCCTTTGCAAGAGGTGATACTGGGCCACCTGGAATAAAAAATGATAGTCTATTCAATAAATGGTATTGTGTCAATATTGAAAGCAACGAATATTGATCTCTACCTCATAGTATTTGCCCCAAACACAGTTCCAGATGGATGCTACCTAAATGTGAAATGTAAAACCATAATGTACCTTGAAGGAAACATAGGAAAATATTTTTCTTGACCTTGGGGTAAACAAAGATTCTTCTTGACCTTGGGGAAGACAAAAGCACTAACCATAAAGGAAAAGATTGGTAAGTTGTACTGTATTAAAATGAAGATCTGTTCAGAAGACATTAAGGAGAGAAAAAAGGCAAGTCACAGAGAGAGATGTTTGATGAAGGACTTGTATTTAGAGTATATAGAGATCTACTAGAAATCAAAAATAAGATACTCCAGTAGAAAAATGAGCAGAAATCTTGATTAGGCTCCTCACAAAACATATATTCCAGTGGCTCATAAACATTCGGAAAGGTGTTTAATTTCATTCAGCAGGGAAATACAAATTAAAACTACAGTGTGATAACACAACACAGCCACTGGAATGACTAAAATTGAAAACACTGGCAATACCAAGTGCTGGTAAGGATGTAGAACAACTGTTACTTTCAAACACTGCTGGTGGGAGAGGAGATGGGATAACCAGTTTGGAAAAGTGTTTGGCACTATTAACTAAAGTTGAATGTACACATATCTGATGATCCAGCAAATCTACTCATAGGTATGAATCCAACAGCAAAATTCATGTATAAGATGTTAGTAAAAGCTTTATTCATAATTGCGCAAACCAAACTGGAAAAGAAACACATATTCATCAACAGTAAATAAATTATGGTATATTCATACAATTGAATGTGACACAGAAAGGAAAATGAATGAATTACTACATACAATAATACAGATGAATATCACAGATCTCTCTTGACAGAAGTCAGATGTAAGAGTTCATGCTGTTATGGTCCTGTGCACATAAAGTACCAAATCAGGTAAAACTAATAACTGGTGATATTTATCAGAATAGTGGTTAAATAACCACTCTTCTGTCTGGCTTCTTTTGCTAAGATTGTATCTGTGATATTGTTGTGTGTAGTAACAATTAATCCATTTTCCTTTCTGTAGCACATTCAATTTAAGGGTGTGTGTGTGTTAATGACTAAAAGAGACAGAAGTGGCATTTGGGATGCTGTTAATATTTTACTTATCTGAGTGGTGGGCATACAGTTGTATATTCTTTGAAAATTTACTTAGCTGTAAACTAATGATTTGTACACTTATGAATATTACATATCAAAGAGGTTACTGCCTGTGTTCTCCTCTAGGATTTTGATGAATTCCTGTCTCACATTGAGGTCTTTCATCCATTTTGAGTTTATCTTTGTGTATGGTGTTAGAGACTTTGACATCGGCCACAGTAACTTCTTTCAAGTTTTATCTCCAAAGGCTAGTGAAAGAAAAGCAAAAATGAACTTTCGGGACTTCATCAAGATAAAAAGCTTCTGCACAGCAAAGGAAACAGTCAACAAAACAAAGAGGCAACCCACAGAACGGGAGAAGATATTTGCAAATTACACTACAGATAAAGGGCTGGTATCCAAGATCTATAAAGAACTTCTCAAACTCAACACCCAAAAAACAAATAATCAAGTCAAAAAATGGGCAGAAGACATGAACAGACACTTTTCCAAGGAAGACATACAAATGGCTGGCTAATGGACACATGAAAAAATGTTCATCATCATTAGCCATCAGGGAAATTCAAATCAAAACCACATTGAGATACCACCTTACACCAGTTAGAATGGCAAAAATTGACAGGGCAAGAAACAACAAATGTCGGAGAGGTTGTGGAGAAAGGGAACCGTCTTACACTGTTGGTGGGAATGCAAGTTGGTACAGCCACTTTGGAAAACAGTGTGGAGGTTCCTCAAAAATTTAAAAATAGAGCTACCTATGACCCAGCAATTGCACTCCTGGGTATTTACCACAAGGACACAGATGTAGTGAAAAGAAGGGCCATATGTACCCCAATGTTCATAGCAGCAATGCCCGCAATAGCCAAACTGTGGAAAGAGCCGAGATGCCCTTCAACAGATGAATGGATAAAGAAGATGTGGTCCATATATACAATGGAATATTACTCAGCCATCAGAAAGGATGAATACCCAACTTTTACATCAACATGGATGTACACATTATGCTAAGTGAAATAAGTCAAGCAGAGAAAGTCAATTATATGGTTTCACTTATTTGTGGAACATAAGGAATAGCATGGAGGACATTAGGAGAAGGAAGGGAAAAATGAAGGGGGGGAATTGGAGGGAGAGATGAACCATGAGAGACTATGGACTCTGAGAAACAAACTGAGGGTTTTAGAGGGGAGGGGGTTTGGGGGAAGGGTTAGCCCGGTGATGGGTATTAAGGAGGGCACGTACTGCTTTGAGCACAGGGTGTTATAAGAAAACAATGAATCGTGGATCACTACATCAAAAACTAATGATGTATGGTGACATAACATAATAAAATAAAATTTAAAAAAATGTTACCTATCAATAAAAAAATTAAAAAAATAAAAGGACTTGGTAAAAAATTTTATGAAAAGTGTAGAGATGCAACAACATGGTTGCATCTAAAAAATATGTTGAACAAAAGAGCCACTAAAATGTCTGACATATCCAAATGTTGGCCCAGATATGTTTCAGTGGGAATGCTTATACACTGGGGGTATCTTGTGATGTTAGATGTGCATATCCTGTGATTTAGCAGTTTAACTCCTAAGTTTATACCTTAGAGAAGTGTTTTTAAAGCTATCCTCATCAATCATTAGTGGGTTACAAATTCCATTTAGTGCTCACTATCAGCATTAATAAAAAATGTCAAGAGTATGTTGCTCTATCAGTTACAATCCATTTATAGTAATAATTTGAATAGGGAATATTTAATACAAATGTTAACTGATAAAAAGGAATTACTAAAAGGGGTTAAAAACATTCAAAGGGTATAGAAATAGCAGGTGTAAAAGTCAACAACTACTGAGAAGGAGCCAGCAAGCAAGGAACTAAGAATTTAAAAGATTCAGATCCTTTTGGAAAAGGGCATGGCTGCCATAGGAACCTGTAGACTGTCAGTGGTGAAGAAAATTGCCAGAGGGTATGGAGGGCCTCCAGCATGCCAATCACCTGGCAAGGGTGCTGAAGTAACATAGCAGTGCATCAGAACCAAGAAGGGGAAGCTCCTTCTTTCTGCTATGGCCTTGCAGTGTCCCATTAGTACCCTTTATTGACAAAGCTTAATGCTGGGTGAGTTGGCAAAGAAGAAATGTTGATATGGTTTATATTAGTTTGGGATTACCAGAAAAACAGAACCAGTAGGAGATACATTAAGTTTATGTATATATTTATTACAAGAAATTGGTTTACATGATTATGGAGTCTAAGAAGTCCCAAGATCTGCAATTGGCAAGCTAGAAACCTAAGAGAGCCAATGTTCTAGTCAGATTCAGAAGGCCTGAGAACCAGGAGAGCTGATGATATAAGTTCCAGTCTGAGTCCAAGCCTGAAGGCAGGAGAAGGCCAGTGTCCTCGCTTGAAAATTGGCAGAGAAAGTGAAATCTCTCTTACTCCACCTATTTGTTGTATTCAAGCGTTCAGTAAATTGGATAAGGCCCACTTACATTGGGGAAGACAGTATGCTTTACTCAGTTTACCAATAAAAAATGTCAGTATGATCCAGAAAGTCTCACATACACACCCAGAAAAATATTTAACAAAAATCTGGGCACTGGGTGACCCAGTCAGGTTGAACCATAAGATTAACCATCATAGGGCTCAATTCCATTATTAAAAAACAGGATAGAGAAGGGTAGATTTGGTGCTGAGGGGTAGTCAATTGGTAACTGGCACAATTGCATGTAGCATCATTAAATTTTTTTCTTCATGAGATTTGCTTCGATTTTATGTGTATGGGATTGTGATATAAAATCTATTTCTAAATCTGGGCCATGCTAAAAAAATATTTGAGTTTATTGATCTGGAGAAACTTTTGCATATGTACACATGAAGACACCTACAGCATTGTGTGTAGTAGCAAAAAATTGATAACATCCTAAATGTCTACCAACAAGAGAATGTTAGTGAAATAAATTATGGGATCTAATGTACAACATGTGATTATAGTTAATAATACTGTATTACATACTTCAAAGTTGCTAAGAGTAGATCTCAAATGTCACTACAAAAAAGAAATGGTAATTATGTGACCTGATGGAAGTGTTAGCTAGTTGCCCTATGGAGGTAATAATTTTGCAGTATATAAGTGTATCAAATCAAAGTGTATCAAAGGTGTAATGTTGTACACCTTAAACTTATACACTGTTATATGTCAATTACAGCTCAATAAAGCTGGAAAATGTAAAAAAAAGCAATAAAATAAAACAACATGAAAAATAACATGCTTATATTTCTATTTCTTAATCTTTTCCTTTTTTTAAAATATTTATTTTTTTTGACAGAGAGACACACAGTGAGAGAGGGAACACAAGCAGGGGGAGTGGGAGGGGGACTGGGAGAGGGAGAAGCAGACTTCCCGCCGAGCAGAGAGCCTGATTTGGGGCTCGATCCCAGGACCATGGGATCATGACCCAAGCCGAAGGCAGACGCTTAACGACTGAGCCACCCAGGTGCCCCACTCTTTTCCATTTTTAAAAAAGGTTTTATTTGACACAGAGAGTGTGAGAGAGCACAAGCAGGGAGAGTGGCAGGCAGAGGAAGAGGGAGAAGCAGGCTCCCCACTGAGCAGGGAGCCTGATGCAGGGCTCCATCCCAGGACGCTGGGCTCATGACCTGAGCCGAAGGTAGGCTCTCTTAACTGACTGAGCCACCCAGGTGCCCCAGTTTTTTCTATTTTTTTTTTTTTTAAAGATTATTTATTTGAGAGAGACAGAGCAAGAGCATGAGCAGGTGGGAGGATCAGAGGGAGAGGGAGAAGCAGACTTCCCATTGAGCAGGGAGCCTGACTCAAGGCTCAATCCCAGGACCTGAGCCAAAGGTAGATGCTTAAGCAACTGAGCCACCCAGGTGCCCCTGATTTTTTCCATTTTATTCTTTTTTTTTTTTAAAGATTTTATTTATTTATTTGACAGAGAGAGACACAGCGAGAGAGGGGACACAAGCAGGGGGAGTGGGAGAGGGAGAAGCAGGCTTCCCGCCGAGCAGGGAGCCCGATGCGGGGCTTGATCCCAGGACCCTGGGACCATGACCTGAGCTGAAGGCAGACGCTTAACGACTGAGCCACCCAAGCGCTCCTCCATTTTATTCTTATGTATTTACTCTGCAACAGAAGATAAGACTTTAGCTCTGTTATCCTTTCCCATCCCAAACATACACAAACATGCTTCTGACTTCTTCCAATATACTTAGCATCCTTGTTAATTAAATTAGTATTTGTTTTTTTATTACTATGGTTAATTCATGGCTGATCTATATGGTATATTATTATATCTTGTATTACCATTTGTTTCTCTGGAATTAATATTTGACATATATTTAAAATATATAATTTATATATACATACATCACCTTTTCTTTGTCCATTCATCCACTGATGAATGCCTAGGTTGTTTCTTTGTCTTGGTAATTGTGAATAATGCTGCAATGAACATGGGAAAAGAGGTATCTAGTTTTAAGTTCTTGAGGAACTTCCATACTGTTTTCCTTAGTGGCTGTACCAATTTACATTCCCATTAACAGTGCACCAGGTCTCCCTTTTCTCCACATCCTTGTCAGCATTTGTTATTTCTTGTCTTTTTGATGATAGCCATCCTAACAGGTGTGAGATAATATCTTACTGTGGTTTTGATTTAGAATTTAGATTTAGAATTTTTATTTAGAAATTATTTTGTGAGAGCAGTCAGGTGGCCTCAGAATATTACTTGATTTTGGTTGGTTAATAACATCATTTTCCCTGTCATAAATAATGTCAGAATCTAATTGTTTTAAGAGCCTAGGTAGGTACTCTGTTTTCATTACATCCCCTCTAAGTTAGGAATTCACTTAAATTCCTGGGCTCATGCTTATAAATGAAAGTGTGTAAGAAAATTTTCTGGCTTCATTATTGAGACAGTGTTTATTGCTTATGACATATGCTTTGTGCTGGAAGACTCATGTCAGTTATCCACATTGTGTCTGTTTGCTGATTTGTTGTCTGTATAGTTCTCTGAAGCCATCTTATTCATGCCCTGTTTTACTATCTAGATTCATGATCCATAGCCTGCTTTGACTTTGGGTCTTGTAGGTACTTGTGCTGTAGATTTCTCACTCAATTCCAGCTTCCATTTTACCTTGAACATTTCTGTCTTCTATCCCCTTTCTCATTATCTTATTCTGATTTGACTTAGCTGCCTATTCCTTTGCTGTCCTTAGCCCTAAAATTGATTCTGGCTTTTCTGTAAGAACACTTCCACAACTCTATGGTCAACTAATCTTTGACAAATCAGGAAAAAATATCCAATGGAAAAAAGACAGCCTCTTCAGTAAGTGCTACTGGGAAAATTGGACAGCTACATGTAAAAGAACGAAACTGGACCATTCCCTTACACCATACACAAAGATAAACTCAAAATGGATGAAAGACCTTGATGTGAGACTGGAATCCATCAAAATCCTAGAGAAGAACATAGGCAGTAACCTCTTCGACATCAGCCACAGTGACTTCTTTCAAGACACGTCTCCAAAGATAAGTGAAACAAAAGCAAAAATGAACTTTTGGGACTTCATCAAGATAAAAAGCTTCTGCACAGCAAAGGAAGCAGTCAACAAAATTAAGAGGCAGCCCATGGAATGGGAGAAGATATTTGCAAATGACATTACAGATAAAGGGCTGATATCCAAGATATATAAAGAACTTTTCAAACTCAACACTCAAAAAACAAATGACACAGTCAAAAGATGGGCAGAGGATATGAACAGATACTTCTCCAAAGAAGACATAAAAATGGCTAACAGACACATGAAAATATGCTCAACATCACTAGCCATCAGGGAAATAAAAATCAAAACCATAATGAGATACCACCATAGCCCCCAGTTAGAATAGCTAAAATTAACAAGACAGGGGACAATAAATGTTGGGGAGGATGTGGAGAAAGGGGAACCCTCTTGCACTGTTGGTGGGAATGCAAGCTGGTACAACCATTCTGGAAAACAGTATGGAGGTTTCTCACTGCCACTTTCTAATGGCATTTAAAAATTTAAGTTTTTGGATACTAACCCTTTATCGATATGTCATTTGCAAGTATCTTCTCCCATTCCATAGGTTGCCTTTTAGTTTTGTTGATTGTTTCCTTTGCTGTGCGGAAGGTTCTTATCTTGATAAAGTCTCAATAGTTCATTTTTTTGTTTTCCCTTGCCTTAAGAGACATGTCTAGTAAGAAGTTGCTAGGGCCTGGGTCAAAGGGGTTGCTGCCTATGTTTTTGTTTAGGATTCTGATGGCTTCCTGTCTCACATTTAAGTCTTTCATCCATTTTGAATTTATTTTTGTGTATAGTGTAAGAAAGTGGTCCAATTTCATTCTTCTGCATGTGCTGTCCACTTATCAAACTCAGCACCCAAAAAATAAATAATCCAATTAAGAAATGGACAGAAGACATGAATAGACAACCTTCCAAAGAAGGCATATAGATGACTAAAAGACACATGAAAAGGTGCTCAACATCACTCATCATCAAGGAAACACAAATCAAAACTATGATGAGATACCACCTCACACCTGTCAGAATGGCTGATGCAGAGAAAGGGGAACCCTCTTACATTGTTGGTGGGAATGCCAGCTGGTGTAGCCACTCTGGAAAAGTATGGAGTTTCCTCAAAAAGTTAAGAATAGAATTACCCTATGACCCAACAGTTGCACTGTTAGGTATTTACCCAAAGGATAAACAAATATACCCTGATGTTGATAGCATTTTCAACAATAGGCAAATTATGGGAAAGAGCCCAAATGTCCATCAACTGATGAATGGATAAAGAAGAAGTGTTATCTATATATGGTCAAATATTATTTAACAAAAAGAATGAAATCTTGCCATTTGTAATGACGTGGGTGGAGCTAGAGAGTATAATGCTAAGAGAAATGAATTAGAGAAGGACAAATACCATATGATTTCACTCATATGTGGAATTTAAGAAACAAAAGAGATGAACAAAGGGTAAAGAAAAAAAAGAGGGAGGTAAACCATAAAAGACTCTTAACTATAGAGAACAAACTGAGGGTTGCTGGAGGGGAGGTGGGTGGGGGGATGGGCTAAATGGGTGATGGGTATTAAGGAGGGCATTTGTGATGAGCACTGGGTATTATATGTAAGTGATAAATCACTAAATTCTACTCCTGAAACCAATATTGCTAAATGTTAACTAACTAGAATTTAAATAAAAACTTGAAAAAAAATAAAAGCTTATTTTTTTAAAAGATTTTATTTATTTATTTGACAGAGCACAAGCAGGGGGAGCAGCAGAGGGAGAGGGAGAAGCAGACTCCCCGCTGAGCAAGGAGCCTGATGCAGGGCTTGATCCCAGGATCCTGGGATCATGACCTGAGCCAAAGACAGATGCTTAACTGACTGAGCCACCCAGGCGCCCCAAAAGCTTATGTTTTCATGAGATTTTATGGATAGGAAAATTTGCCTCTTTCTGATAAGAAGGTCTCCTTTTAACTATAAAAAGATTTTATTTCTGTTCACCTTAAGAAATTATTTTATGTATGAAAATTGTCATAGAATTTCAAATCACAGTTCTTATCGTACATTTATATAATATATAGCTCTAAACACTTAACCCTGTTACTTTTAAATGCCTTTGGCAGATTTTTCATTATGTTTGCAACTTAAGTTAATGTTTAAAAGTAAATAAGAGTTTCATAAGACTCATTTGCTCTCTGCCTACCATGTTCTAGGAAATAGTGATAGATATTATACAATCATTATTTCAGCTGATGCTCAAAATGACCTTTGAAACATTACTACCTCCATATTTAGTTGAGGAAACTGAAGCTTAAGAGAGTGAAGGGAACATAGGTGGTATGTGGCAGAAAGGATTCTGCTGCTCTGAGTAAGCTATTTGGAATTCATGGAGACTCTAGTTTTGGAAAAACAACTATTTCTGGAGATCCATTTCTAAAGTCTGTTGGGTTGTGTGGGGCTTGCTGTTTCTCCAAATGGTTACTTTCATAAATGAACAAATAAACACTTAATAGATGTATTTATGAGGTTTTCTGTTTTTGGACATTTGAACAATAGAGGTAGTTTTCTGGTCACCAGGAAGGTTTCATTCATGGATTATTGCATGAGAGTTTGTTAAGTTAGTAATATACTTTGGGCTATAGAAAAGAAGCTTCAGGGTTTGAAGTTTAAGTAGGTATGTATTTGCCTCCCTTGGGTGTGTGGTGGACAGAGGAGGATTGTAAGTTTTTTTTTGTAGTTTTGTGTATATACTTGAAATCAAATTTGTCAAGGTTTCAGAATAATGTTGATAATCTAAGTTTCATATGACCTTTGGAATGGCCCAGGCACGTCAAACTGTTCTATCTCTTCTCTTTGTACTCTCATTTTCTACCTATTCACTGCTATTTCCTAGTGTACCTTCATTAGGATACGCCATTGGTTTTGTGGAGAGAATAAATGGAGTGGATCTTGGGAGACCATGGTTCTGCTTCTAGATCTGTTGTGGATGATTTATGACAGCATGACCTTGTGATGCCTCAGGTTCCCCTCTATAATATATGCAAGATAGCTATTTTTTCCATGGACATTTTAGGCCGATAGGTGAAGTTTGAGCTTTTAGCAGGAAAAGCACAGTTTATGTTCAGATGTGCTGGATGGTATTCTTCATAGTTTTTCTATTGCAGTTTGGGTACTACTACTAGGACTGAGAAAAGATCATGGGTCTTTGAATCAGATCTTTATCCTTTTTTGTGGCGGGTCTTTTTTTTTTTTTTTTAAGATTTTATTTATGGGGTGCCTGGGTGGCTCAGTCAGTTAAGCATCTGCCTCTGCTCAAGACATGATTTCAGGGTCCTGGGATCAAGCCCTATGTCTGGCTCCCTGCTCAACGGAGAGTCTGCTTCCCCCTCTCCCTCTGCCCTCCCCCAGCCTCGGCTTGTGTTCTCTCTCTCTCAAATAAATAAAATCTTTTAAAAAATAAAAATAAAAAATAAAAAGATTTTATTTATTGGAGAGTGAGAGAGAGAGAGAATGAGCAGGGTGGAAGGGCAGAGGCAGAGGGAGAAGCAGGCTCCCTGCTTAGGTGCGGGGCTTGATCCCAGGACCCCAGGATCACAACCTGAGCCAAAGGCAGACGCTTAACCGACTGAGCCACCCAGGTGCCTGTCAGGTCTTTATTTTTTTAATTAATTTATTTTTATTTATTAGAATGTGGTGGGGAGGGGCAGAGGGAGAGGGAGAGAGACAGAAGCAGACTCTACGCCGAGCATGGAGCCTGCCATTGTGCTTGATCTCAGGACTGTGAGATCATGAGCTGAAACCAAGAGTTGGATGGATGCTTAACTGACTGCACCACTCAGGTGCCTCAAGTCTTTAGTCTTTTTAATCATTCTTTTGCTTATTATTAAATGTGACCATAAATTTATAAACAGTTTAAAAACAAATGTTACGGCATATACATCTAGATGAATTCTGCTTAGAGAAGTCACATTGGTAGATTATATAATTATTCTAGTAATGAGCTTTTTTCAAAAAGTATTTGGAATGCCCTTCAAAGTATTCTTACAAACTCTAAAAGGATGAAAATTTGCTACCATGTTGAAAAGAATTAGAATTTTTGGGTTACAGTGGAGTATCAATTTGATTTTGCTTCTTTCTGAAACACTACAGAGTGAAAGTATAGGGGCTTAAAAATTGCAACACACCCACAAAAACAAGCCAAGTGGCCTTGGAAGAGTGGAAATTATGACTTACCATACCCAAGGTAGCTGAATCCCAAGCATGTATAGTAGGAATAGCTGGGAACCAACCTTATTAATACTGCAGATCCTCAAAAGACATAGGAATTACAGAACCAGGTACTTTTGGAAATGAGGATGAAATTATATAGATCTTCTCCCTTACTTCATCTCATTTGGTGGCAGCTCCTCCCTCATCCTTGTAGAAGTTTTTTTTAAATTTTTTTAAAGATTTATTTATTAGAGCATGCATGCAGTGGGGGACGGAAAAGGGAGAGGAGGAGAGAGTACGAAGCAGACTCGGTGTTAAGCATAGAGCTGGATGCGGGGCTTGATCTTACGACCCTGAGATCATGACCTGAAATGAAACCAAGGTCAGTTGTGCCATCCTAGTAGAAGTTTTGAGGCTCATTTTTGGTGGAGGATAAATAAAGCATCTGTGGATTGGGAGACTTCATGCACAGTTCCATAGGAGATAGGCTTTGTATTGAAAACTGGGGATTAAGTGACAACATGCCTACTGAATACTGAATATAGAAACTTCTAGTCATCTCCCACTTGGCTCTCGAAATCCTGGCAGCCAGACCTTTACCTTCCAAAACAGATTAGAGGACTCTTTCCGGACAGTCTGAATAGGGCAAGATGAGGGACTTAAAGATGTTGATTGTGCCAGTTATTGACTTACTGTCTCTGAGTTTTGAACCCCCCCTTCTTTACCCCTTTATTATGATGCTAGAGCTGGAGACTCTGCAGACCACGTTTCTTCTTTGCCAGCTGAATCTTTGTTAGGTTCTGCCAGTAAAGAGGCACTATAGGAAGACTGCTTGCCTGGAGGATGAAGAAGGGACTTCGTTCTTCCTGTTTTTATTTTATCCCTTTAGAAAATGCTCTGCAGGCAGTTGGTCCCTACAGTATTTTCCATGGCAGCAGTCTTGGTTTTGGTGAGTGGCCTCCAGAAATTCTCACTGTAGCAGTGAATATCTTGTTTCTGCAGTAGCCCACCATTTCATCAGAGATCAGTATCTTAGGTTTTTGGAATCCGTTCTGTAAGTTACTAAGCTTTTTTTCTTGTTTGATTTTCACTTAGCTTTAAAGGTTGCAATATCTTTTCGTAGTTGCTACCTTGGTTATATCTTAAGAGTTCCCTTTTACATTTTAGTCATTTACTATCTTTTACCTATTTAATGATTTTTTAAATAATAAATGTTTTCCTGTTTGAAAGATTGGTTTTTGTCTCCTGACTAGACCCCAGTTGATACCCTGCTATCAGGATTTTCACAACAAATGGTAGCCAGATCTCCAAACAGTGAATCATAAGGTCAGCAAGATTCACCCATGCATTTAGAGATTCCAGTTAACTTTTTATTTCCTTTCTTTTAAATATGAGCAGACAACCAATGATACCAGGTATTTGAAGATGCCTCTAAAATGAAAGATGGCTCTTCTCCTTCCCCCCCCCAAAAAAAACAAAAAAGAAAAGAAAAAGAAACTCATAGGAAAGAGACTACATAGGGTGAAGAAAACTTAGAAAACAAGCCTTATGAATAATTTCCTCAGAGAGAAAGACATTGCATCCTTGAAACTAGAACAGGATGCTATTAAAAGGGAACATTAGACAACAGAAAGGAGTTCTTGGAAATTAAAAGCATGGTAGCAGTAATGAAAAATCTCAGTAGAAGGGTTGGAAGATAAAGTTGAGGAAATTTCCCAGAAAGTAGAACAAAAGTACAAGTCATGGAAGATTAGAGAATATAAGGCAATTCAAGGTCAGCTTCAAGAGGTACATCATTTGGTGGAGGTTCAGAAACACAGAGGAAAGAAACTGGAGAATAGAAATCAGCTATGAAATAACTCAGGAAAATTTTCCAGAATGGAATGACATGGCTTTCCATATTGAAAGGACCCAGCAAGTACCTAACACAAATGAATGAAAATAGACCCATATCATTGTGAAATTTCAGAATATTGGGACCAAGAAGATTCAGCCAACATTCAAAGATAGAAAAGAGTATGGTATATACAAAGGACTGGACTTTAACTATGGAAGACAGTGGAGTGGTGTCTTCAAAATGTTGATGGAAAATGATTTATAACCTAGAATTTTATAATTCAGCCAAACTATGAATTGAATATGAGATTATACGAAATAAATTTTCTGACATTAAAATTATCAGTTGTCCTCCTATATAACTTACTCATGAAGCTCTGAGGGGATGTATTCCTGTAGAATAAAGCAGTAAGTTAAAGAATGGAAAGATACGGGATTCAAGAATCAGGAGAAACCAGCACAGGAGAGACTTTTAAAGGTAATCCCCAGGATTGTTACACGAAAACAAGCGTGGATCACTACATCAAAAACTAATGATGTATTGTATGGTGACTAACATAACATAAAAAAAAAAGAAAGGTAATCCCCAGGATGAATATAAAGGGTGATAGGATGACAAGTGAATACCAGATGTAGAAAGTAATCAGGATAAATTAGAGCTGTGTGACTTAAGACAGAGACAGACCTATTGAAGGCTGTTTTACCATCTTCCTTGCTGCCATTATACTGCTTTTTAAATCTGAGGACAGAATGACCAGTTGAGCTTGCCCGAGAATTTTACATGTACTTGACTTGTTTTTGACAAAGTTCCTACTCTGCTCCATACTCTGCTGCCTGTACAGCTGAGAATACTCATTCTACCACAGTAAGTCTGTGGGTAGAGTGCACAGAGTAATCTGAAGAGTCTGTGTGAAAAAGAAGTGGCATCTAGAGGGGAAATAGGTAAGTAGGAGGAAGGTACCCTTTGGAGATATGGCAGTGAAGAGCTATCTAGTAGTGGCAGGAGCATTAGAGTTACCTCTGTTGTAATACAGAATTTTTCACTGCATAAATGTAGTTTGAAGTCCATAGTATTCTCTGACAGTAATGTTGAAGACATTGATTTTATATGGCTTGATAAAGCTTTATACCCTCTATATGGCTTTATACCCTCTTTTTTGATCTTTTATATGTCTTTTTGGAGGCTATGTGGATTCAGTGCCTGCCATTATTCTAGGGCCATGTGGAAGTCAACTATTCTTTTAACTTTCATGTATTCTTATGTTTAAATATGTGTATAGTATATAAATAACATGTAGTGGGGGGGTTATTTTTATTTATTCTGACAGTCTGGATTATTTAGTCTATATGTAGTTGATTTATTTATTTAGTTAGGTTTAAGGCTATCACCTTGGTCTTTGTGCCTTATTGTATTACTTATCCTTTCTTGCATGCCTTATTAACCTAACATTTTGATTATTCTAGGTATTTTCCTCTATTAGCTTGTTGGCTTTAAAGTATTTTATTTGTAGTGGTCACCCTAGAGTTTATTTTTTTATTTTTTTATTTTTTTTTTAAATTTTATTATGTTATGTTAGTCACCATACAATACATCATTAGTTTTTGATGTAGTGATCCATGATCCATTGTTTTCGTATAACACCCAGTGGTCCATGCAGTACATGCCCTCCTTAATACCCATCACCGGGCTAACCAATCCCCCCTCCCCCCTCCCCTCTAAAACCCTGTTTGTTTCTCAGGTCCATAGTCTCTCATGGTTCATCTCTCCCTCCAATTCCACCCCCCCATTTTTCCCTTCCTTCTCCTTATGTCCTCCATACTATTCCTTATGTTCCACAAATAAGTGAAACCATATGATAATTGACTTTCTCTGCTTGACTTATTTCACTTAGCATCATCTCCTCCAGTCCCATCCATGTTGATGTAAAAGTTGGGTATTCATCCTTTCTGATGGCTGAGTAATATTCCATTGTATATATGGACCACATCTTCTTTATCCATTCATCTGTTGAAGGGCATCTTGGCTCTTTCCACAGTTTGGCTACTGTGGACATTGCTGCTATGAACATTGGGGTGCATATGGCCCTTCTTTTCACTATATCTGTGTCTTTGGGGTAAATACCCAGTAGTGCAATTGCTGGGTCATAGGGTAGCTTTATTTTTAAATTTTTGAGGCACCTTCACACTGTTTTCCAAAGTGGCTGTACCCACTTGCATTCCCCCCAACAGTGTAAGAGGGTTCCCCTTTCTCCACAACCTCTCCAACATTTGTTGTTTCTTTCCCTGTCCATTTTGGCCATTCTAACTGGTGTAAGGTGGTATCTCAGTGTGGTTTTGATTTGGATTTCCCTGATGGCTAATGATGATGAACATTTTTTCATGTGTCTCTTAGCCATTTGTATGTCTTCTTCAGAGAAGTGTCTTTTCATATCTTCTGCCCACTTTTTGACTTGATTATTTGTTTTTTGGGTGTTGAGTTTGAGAAGTTCTTTTTTTTTTTTTTTTAAAGATTTATTTATTTATTTTAGAGAGCGAGAATGAGAGAGAGATAGTACATGAGAGGGGGGAGGGTTAGAGGGAGAAGCAGGCTCCTCGCCGAGCAGGGAGCCCGATGCGGGACTCGATCCAGGGACTCCAGGATCATGACCTGAGCCGAAGGCAGTCGCTTAACCAACTGAGCCACCCAGGCGCCCCGAGAAGTTCTTTATAGATCTTGGATACCAGCCCTTTATCTGTAGTGTCATTTGCAAATATCTTCTCCCATTCTGTGGGTTGCCTCTTTGTTTTGTTGACTGTTTCCTTTGCTGTGCAGAAGCTTTTTATCTTGATGAAGTCCCAAAAGTTCATTTTTGCTTTTGTTTCACTAGCTTTTGGAGATGTATCTTGAAAGAAGTTGCTGTGGGCGATGTCAAAGAGGTTCCTGCCTATGTTCTCCTCTAGGATTTTGATGGATTCCTGTCTCACATTGAGGTCTTTCATCCACTTTGAGTTTATCTTTGTGAGTGGTGTTAGAGAATGGTCGAGTTTCATTCTTCTGCATGTGGCTGTCCAATTTTCCCAGCACCATTTATTGAAGAGACTGTCTTTTTTCCATTGCATGTTTTTTCCTGCTTTGTCAAAGATTATTTGACCATAGAGTTGAGGGTCCATATCTGGGTTCTCTATTCTGTTCCATTGGTCTGTATGTCTGTTTTTGTGCCAGTACCATGCTGTCTTGGTGATCACAACTTTGTAATATAGCTTGAAATTGGGCAACCTGATGCCCCCAGCTTTGTTTTTCTTTTTCAACATTTCCTTGGCGATTCGGGGTCTTTTCTGATTCCATGCAAATTTTAGGATTGTTTGTTCCAGCACTTTGAAAAATGTCATTGGAATTTTGATCGGGATGGCATTGAAGGTATAGATTGCTCTGGGTAGCATAGACATTTTAACAATGTTTATTCTTCCGATCCATGAGCATAGAATATTTTTCCATCTTTTTGTGTCTTCTTCAATTTCTTTCATGAGTGTTTTGTAGTTCCTAGAGTATAGATCCTTTACCTCTTTGGTTAGGTTTATTCCGAGGTATCTTATGGTTTTTGGTGCTATTGTAAATGGAATCGTTTGTCTAATTTCTCTTTCTACAGTTGCGTTGTTAGTGTATAAGAAAGCAACTGAATTCTGTGCATTGATTTTGTATCCTGCCACATTACTGAATTGCTGGATGAGTTCTAGTAATTTGGGGGTGGAGTCTTTTGGGTTTTCCACATAAAGTGTCGTGTCGTCTGCGAAAAGAGAGAGTTTGGCTTCTTCTTTGCCAATTTGGATACCTTTTATTTCTTTTTGTTGTCTGATTGCTGTTGCTAGGACTTCTAGTACTATGTTGAACAACAGTGGTGAGAGTGGGCACCCTTGACGTGTTCCTGATCTTAAGGGAAAGGCTCTCAGCTTTTCCCCATTGAGGATGATATTCGCTGTGGGTTTTTTATAGATGGATTTTATGAACTTGAAGAATGTTCCCTCTATCCCTATACTCTGAAGAATTTTAACCAGGAAAGGATGTTGTATTTTGTCAAATGCTTTTTCTGCATCAATTGAGAGGACCATATGGTTCTTCTCCCTCCTCTTATTAACGTGTTCTATCACATTGATTTGCGAATGTTGAACCACCCTTGCATCCCGGGGATAAATCCCACTTGGTCGTGGTGGATGATCCTTTTAAAATCATATTAGCTAGGATTTTGTTGAGGATTTTGGAATCCATATTCATCAGGGATGTCGGTCTGAAATTCTCCTTTTTGATGGGGTCTTTGCCTGGTTTGGAGATTAAGGTAATGCTGGCCTCATAGAATGAGTTTGGAAGTTTTCCTTCTGTTTCTGTTTTTTGAAACAGCTTCAGTAGAATAGGTATTATTTCTTCTTTGAATGTTTAAAGGTAGAATTCCCCAGGGAATCCATCAGGTCCTGGATTCTTGTTTTTTGGGAGGGTTTTTTTTAAATTTTATTTTTAATTTATTTTTTTAAGAGATTTTATTTATTTATTTGACAGAGACACAGTGAGAGAGGGAACACAAGCAGGGGGAGTGGGAGAGGGAGAAGCAGGCTCTTCACTGAGCAGGGATCCCGATGCAGGGCTCGATCCCAGGACCCCAGGACCATGACCTGAGCCGAAGGCAGACGCTTAACGACTGAGCCACCCAGGCGCCCCTTTTTGGGAGGTTTTTGATCACTGCTTCAATCTCGTTACTGGTTATTGGCCTATTCAGGTTGTCAATTTCTTCCTGTTTCAGTCTTGGCAGCTTATAGGTTTCCAGGAAGGCCTCCATTTCATCCAGATTGCTCAGTTTATTGGCATATAGTTGTTGATAATAATTTCTAATAATTGTTTCTATTTCCTTGGTGTTAGTTGTGATCTCTCCCCTTTCATTCATAATTTTATTAATTTGGGTCCTTTCTCTTTTCTTTTGGATAAGTCTGGCCAGTGGTTTATCGATCTTATTAATTCTTTCAAGAACCAACTTCTAGTTTCGTTGATCTGATCTACTGTGTTTCTGGTTTGTAATTCATTGATTTCTGCTCTAATTTAATTATTTCTCTTCTAATGTGTGGCTTAGGCGTCGTTTGTTGCTTTTTCTCTAGTTCTTTAAGGTGTAGAGTTAGTTGGTGAATTCGGGATTTTTCTATTTTTTTGAGTGAGGCTTGGATGGCTATGTATTTCCCCCTTAGGACCGCCTTTGCAGTATCCCATAGGTTTTGGACCGATGTGTTTTCATTCTCATTGATTTCCATGAATTGTTTAAGTTCTTCTTTGATTTCCTGGTTGACCCAAACATTCTTGAGCAGAGTGGTCTTTAGCTTCCAAGGGTGTGAATTTCTGCCAAACTTTTTTTTGTGATTGAGTTCCAGTTTTAGAGCATTGTGGTCTGAGAATATGCAGGGAATAATCTCAATCTTTTGGTATCGGTTGAGACCTGATTTGTGACCCAGTATATGGTCTATTCTGGAGAAAGTTCCGTGTGCGCTCGAGAAGAATGAGTATTCTGTTGTTTTAGGGTGGAATGTTCTGTAAATATCTATGAGGTCCATCTGGTCCAATGTATCATTCAAAGCTCTTGTTTCCTTGTTGATTTTCTGCTTAGATGATCTGTCCATTGCTGAGAGTGGAGTCTTGAGGTCTCCTACAATTAATGTATTGTTATCAATATGACTCTTTATTTTGGTTAACAGTTGGCTTATGTAGATGGCTGCTCCCATGTTGGGGGCATAGATATTTACAATTGTTAGATCTTCTTGTTGGATAGACCCTTTAAGAATGATATAGTGTCCTTTTGTGTCTCATTACCGACTTTAGTTTAAAATCTTATTTGTCTGATATAAGAATTGCTACCCCAGCTTTTTTTTAAAATTTTTTTTATTGTTATGTTAATCCCCATACATTACATCATTAGTTTTAGATATAGTGTTCCATGATTCATTGTTTGTGCATAACACCCAGTGCTCCATGCAGAATGTGCCCTCCTCAATACCCATCACCAGGCTAACCCATCCTCCCAACCCCCTCCCCTCTAGAACCCTCAGTTTGTTTTTCAGAGTCCATTGTCTCTCATGGTTCTTCTCCCCCTCCGATTTCCCCCCCCTTCATTCTTCCCCTCCTGCTACATTCTTCTTCTTTTTTTCTTTCCTAACATATATTGCATTATTTGTTTCAGAGGTACAGATCTGAGATTCAACGGTCTTGCACAATTCACAGCGCTTACCAGAACACATACCCTCCCCAGTGTCCATCACCCAGTCACCCCATCCCTCCCACCCCACCCCCCACTCCAGCAACCCATCAATTGCACTACTGGGTATTTACCCCAAAGATACAAAAGTAGGGATCCGAAAGGCTACGTGCACCCCGATGTTTATAGCAGCAATGTCCACAATAGCCAAACTGTGGAAAGAGCCAAGATGTCCATCAAGAGATGAATGGATAAAGAAGATGTGGTATATATATACAATGGAATATTATGCAGCCATCAAAAGGAATAAGATCTTGCCATTTGCAACGACGTGGATGGAACTGGAGGGTATTATGCTGAGCGAAATAAGTCAAACAGAGAAAGACATGTATCATATGACCTCACTGATATGAGGAATTCTTAATCTCAGGATACCCCAGCTTTCTTTTGAGGTCTGCTGGCATGGGAGATGGATCTCCATCCCTTCACTTTCAGTCTGGATATATCTTTAGGTTCAAAAGGACCAGTTGAAATAGGGTCCCCTACTCCTCCGCCCTCTTTCCCCCCTCCTTTCCATGATGCTGTATTTTGTCAAATGCTTTTTTGCATCTCTTGAGAGGGTCATATGGTTCTTGTCCTTTCTCTTATTAATTGATTGATTTGTGGATATTGAACCACCTTTGCAGCCCAGGAATGAATTCCACTTTGTCGTGGTGAATAATCCTTCTAATGTAATGTTGGATCCTACTGGCTAGTATCTTGGTGAGAATTTTGGCATCCAAGTTCATCAGAGATATTGGTCTGTAATTATCCTTTTTGGTGGCATCTTTGTATGGTTATGAGATCAAGGTAATGCCTCACAGAATGAGTTTGGTAGTTTTCCTTCCATTTCTGTTTTTTGGAACAGCTTCAAAAGAATAGGTATTCTTCTTTAAATGTTTGGTAGAATTCCGCTGGGAGGCCATCTGGCCCTGGACTCTTGTTTGTTGGGAGATTGATTACTGCTTCAATTTCTTTTCTGGTTATGGGTCTGTTCAGGTTTTCTATTCTTCCTGGTTCAGTTTTGGTCATTTATATGTTTCTAGGAATGCATCCATTTCTTCCAGATTGCCTGATTTGGGAGGCATGTAATTGCTCTTAATATTCTCTTATAATTGTATTTCTTAGGTGTTGGTTGTGATCTCCCCTCTTTCATTCGTGATTTTATTTATATGGGTCCTTTCTCTTTTTGGTAAGTCTGGCAAGCGGTTTATTGATCTTATTAATTCTTTCAAAGAACCAGCTCCTAGTTATGTTTATCTGTTCTGCTGTTCTTTTGGTTTCTATTTCATTGATTTCTGGTCTAATCTTAATTACTTCCCTTTTTCTGCTGGTTTTAGATTTTATTTGCTGTTCTTTCTCCAGCTCCTTTAGGTATAGGGTTAGGTTGTGTACCTGAGACTTTTCTTGTTTCTTGTGAAAAGCTGTGTTGCTATATACTTCCCTCTTAGGACCGCCTTTCTTACATCCTAATGGTTCTGAACTGTTGTGTTTTCATTTTCATTTGTTCCGAGGAATTCTTAAAAATTCTTCTTTAATTTCCTGGTTGACCTATTCATTCTTTAGTAGGATGCTCTTTAACCTCCATGTATTTGTAGTCGTTCCAAATTTTCTCTTGCAATTGAGTTCAAGGTTTAAAGTACTGTGGTCTGAAAATATGCAGGGAATAATCTCAGTCTTTTGGTACCAGCTGAGACCCGATTTGTGACCCAGTATGTGCTCTATTCTGGAGAATGTTCCGTGTACACTCATGAAGAATGTGTATTCTGTTGCTTCAGGATGAAATGCTCTGAATATATCTGTGAAGTCCATCTGATCCAGTGTGTCATTCAGAGCCCTTGTTTCCTTGTTGATCTTCTGCTTAGATGATCTGTCCATTGCTGTGAGTGGGGTGTTAAAGTCCTACTATTATTGTACTGTTATCAATGTATTTCTTCAATTTTGTTATTACTTGGTTTACATAATTGGCTGCTCCCATGTTTGGGGCATAAATATTTATGATTGTTAGATCTTGTTGGATAGAACCTTTTATTATGATATAGTGCCCTTCTTCATCTTTTACTACAGTCTTTGGTTTAAAATCTAGTTTGTCTGATGTAAGGATTGCTACCCCAGCTTTCTTTTGATGTGCATTAGCATGGTAAATTGTTCTCTACCCCCTCACTTTCAATCTGGAGGTGTCTTTGGGTCTACAACAAGTCTCTTTTAGACAGCATATTAATAGGTCTTTTTTTTTTAATCCAATCTGATGCTCCTTGTATTTTGATTGGAGCATTTAGTATATTTACATTCAGAGTAACTACTGAAAGATATGAATTTAGTGCCATTATATTACCTGTAAAGTCGTTGTTTCTGTAGGCTGTCTCTTCCTTTCTGTTCTTTGTTACTTTTGGGCTCTCTCTTTGTTCAAAGGATGCCCTATAATATTTCTTGCAGGGCTGGTTTAGTGATCAGAGATCCTTTTAGTTTGTTTCCTGGAAACTATCTCTCCTTCTATTCTGAATAAAAGCCTTATTGGATAAAGTATTCTTACTGCCTATTTTTCTCATTCAGCACTTTGAATATATCATGGCAGTGCTTTCTGGCCTGCCAGGTCTCTGCGGACAGATCTTCTGCCAGCCTTATGTTTCTGCCCTTGTAGGTTAAGGACCTCTTGTCCCACACTGCTTTCAGGATTTTCTCTTTATCTCTGAAATTTGCAGGCTTCACTATTATATGTCGATTATTGATTATGGGGGGGAGTGTGCTTCCTGGACTTGAATGCCTGTTTCCTTCCCCAGAATCGGGAAGTTCTCAGTTATAATTTGTTCAAATAAACCTTGTGCCCCTTTTTTCCCTCCTCTTCCTCTGGGACCCCATTATTCTATTATTTGCTTTATGGTATTGCTAATTTCTTGAATCCTTCTTTTGTGATCCAGTAGTTGTTTGTCTCTCTTTTTCTCAGCTTCCTTATTCTCTGTCATTTTGTCTTCTATATCACTAAATCTCTCTTCTTCCTCATTTATCCTAGCAGAGCCTCCATTTTTATTGCCTCTCAATAATAGCCTTTTTGATTTTGGCCTGATTAGATTTTAGTTATTTCTCTAGTAAGGGATTGTCTAGTGTCTTCTATGCTTTTTCAAGCCCAGCCAGTATCTTTATAATCGTTTTGAATTCTAATTCCAGCATCTTATTTCTTTCCATATTGATTAAATCTCTGGCAGTGAGTACTGCCTCCTGTTCTTTCTTTTGGTGTGAGTTTTTCCATCTTGTCATTATGTCCAGTAAAAAATAGATGAAAGAGAGAGAAAATACAAAAATAGCAGGAACAACATGTGAAAAATATAAACAAAACAAATCAGAAGAAAAAAGAAACAAAAAGAAGAAAGAAAAATTCAAGAAGTAAAACAGACCAAAACAATAAGTTGGATATTGGGTGTATTTTGGTCTGTTTGTTGTTAGAAAAAACTAGATCCCAAAATAGGAATGAAAGAAAAACTTTATGTATATACAAAAATAAAATTGAACACAATGATAGGAAACCAAAAATGAAAAAAAAAAATACGTATAGCATAATATAAAAACAAAAATGGAAAGACTTAAAAAAATGATTTTATAAAATAAGAAAATAGCTGAAAAGGAAAAAAAATACAACTGAAAGACTAAAGAATAAGAAAAAAAGAATACCAGGATGTTATATATTGTTTTCCCCAAGAGCTGAAGTTTTGTATGCTCTATGATAAACTTGGTGTTAGCCTGATGTTCCTGCTGGTCTTCTGGGGGAGGGGCCTGTTGTGCTGATTCTCAGGTATCTTTTTGCTCAGGTGGCATTGAACCCCCCTCGTCAGGGTCTGGGCTCAGTGTAAGAGGCTCTGGATTGCACTCTGTGGCTCTGTTTTCTCTCGGAAGGTTTTTAGCCCCGATTGGGGGATGAAAATGGTGTGCCTCTATCTCTAGTCTAGCTGAAAGTTCACGCCCCCCACTTTTCAGTGTGCCCTCACAGAAAAGCAGTCAATCACTCTTGTCTCCCTGGTTTCCATCCAAATTCTATGTTCACCCAGCCTGTGACCAGGCTTTTTTATCTCAGGCATATGACCCTGTTTCAAGTCTCCAAACTTTACAGACTCCTGCAGTGGAGACTGGCGCTGTTCCTCCCAGGGGAGTGGGGGGGGGGGGGGCGCTGCACTTCTGCCTTTTGCTGGGCCCCTGCTCGGAGAGTGGTCGCCTGGCTGTGCAGAGTTTCGGGGTTTATGACAACACCAAGCTGAAAGCTGGTATCTAGACTTACTGTTTGTAGCTCTGATGCTTGGGAACTCTTCCATACTTAGGCACCCCAATTTTTTTTTTTGACCCTGGGGATCTTGAGACTTTGATGTCCCACCAAGGATTTCACCCCACCTCACCCCCTGAGCACCTTTCAGGCAGGGGTGTCCCCCACCAGAACAGAGTTCTAAAAGTTACAGTTTTGTGCTTGACTGCTTATAACCCTTTCTGGTAGCCGGCTTACAGAGGCTCCCTCCCCCCACAGTTTATCTTCCAGATACATGGCCTGGGATTCACATCTCCGCACCTCCAATCTTTCAAAAAGTGGTCGATTTTCTATTTGTAGAAGTGCAGCAAATCTTTTCTGAGATCTCCGGTTGACTTGGCAGGTGTTCAGAATGATTTGGTAACAATCTAGCTGAATTCCAGAGACCAGATGAAATTAATGCCATCTTAACTCCTCCCTGCAGCTGAAGTCCTGATCTCAGGATTGTGATGGAACCCTGTCTCCATGCTGAGCATAGAGTCTGCTAACATTTCTCTCTCCCTTTGCCCCTCCCAGCCTTGATCTCTCTCTCTCTTTCTCTCACTTTCTCGTACTGCTCATCTCCAGGCCATGAGCGCTGGGCGGGGCATTGCTCTCTTGTGGTGGGTGGTTTTTGGTCGTGTTCCCACCGGGTGGTCTCCCCAGCATCTTTTTATGTGTGTGTTAGCCATCTGGATGTCTTATTTGGAAAAGTTTCTATTCATGTCTTCTGTCCATACCTTAACTGGATCATTTGTTTTATGGGTGTTGAGTTTGGTAAGTTCTTTATAGGTTTTTGATATTAACCCTTTATCTGATATGTCTTTTGCAAATATCTTCTCCCATTCCATAGGTTGCCTTTTAGTTTTGTTGTTTCCTTTGCTGTGCAGAAGCTTTTTATCTTTATGAGGTCCCAGTAGTTCATTTTTGCTTTTGTTTCCCTTGCCTCCAGTGACGTGTCTAATAAGAAGTTGCTACGGCAGAGGTCAAAGAGGTTTCTGCCTATGTTCTCATCTAGGATTTTGATGTTTTCCTGTCTCACATTTAGGTCTTTCATCCATTTTGAATTTATTTTTGTGTGTGGTATAAGAAAGTGGTTCAGTTTCATTCTTCTGCATTTTGCTGTGCAGTTTTCCCAACACCTTTTTTCCATTGGATATTCTTTCTTGCTTTTCTACCCTAGTTTAAAACATGCATTCTTGATTTATTAGGGTCTATGTTAAATGTGCACTTTTTCTACTTCCAGCAACACATGAAATTTGCAGTGATTTAATTGCATTTACCCCTTTCTTACCTTTTGTTACTACTGTTGTCATATATCTTACTTGTATGTATATTCATTTGTCCACATTTTTGGCTTTTCTAATGCTTTTCCTTACTTTCCTTTTTTTTTTTTTTTAAAGATTTTATTTGAGAGAGAGAGTGAGAGAGAGAGAGCACAAGAGGGGAGCGGGAGAGGGAGAAGCAGACTCCCCGCTGAGCAGGGAGCCTGATGCGGGACTCGATTCCGGGACTCTAGGATCATGACCCAAGCTGAAGGCAGTCGCTTAACCAACTGAGCCACCCAGGCGCCCCTTTTCCTACTTTCTTGTTTTTCGTGGTTCAACCTGGGATCATTTTCTTTTTACTGCAAGTACTCCTTTTAGTAGTGTTTCTTTTAGTGCAGGTTTGCTGCACATTCATTCAGCTTGTTTATGTGTGTCTGTTTTTAATTTGTCATCATTTTTTTTTTTTTTAATTTTTATTTGACAGAGAGACACAGCGAGAGAGGGAACACAAGCAGGGGGAGCGGGAGAGGGAGAAGCAGGCTTCCCGCTGAGCAGGGAGCCCGACGCGGGGCTCGATCCTAGGACCCTGGGATCATGACTCCAGCTGAAGGCAGACGCTTAACCAACTGAGCCACCCGGGTGCCCCATTGTCATCATTTTTGAAAGATGTTTTCCCTGGATATAGATTTCAAGGTTGATGAATATGTTCTTTTAACATTTTAATGATTTTACTCATTAATTTTTGATTTCTGTAGTTTCTGTTGAAAAGTTACTGTGCGTGTTTTATTGTTCCCCTAAAGGTAATGTGGCTCTGCTCAGTTCTTTAGCCTCCTGGATGTTGCTTTCTTCTGGGCTGTTTTGAGCCTTTCCCTGCATTCCTGTTTAGGAATTGGGCATCCTAAGAGTGGAGATTGTATTGGTAGCTCTCAATGTTAACCTTTTTCTGGTTATCTCAGTGGGACTGTCATTTTTTGCTGGGATCCTCTCATGGAAAGTCAGGTGAATGAGGATCTCATTTTGATGTTCTCTTTCCCTTAATAGTACCTCGAGTCTTATCTATGATAGTTGCTCTCCAGTGCTTTTACACAGTTGTTTCATGTATTCATTCAGGTTTATATTTGTTCAATGCAAATGGTTTGTCAGGGCTAAAACCAGAAGTTTGTAAATGTATTTTATATATTTTTGAATTCTAAAAGAGTTTTAAAACATCTTAATCAATGGCAGTATTATTGAAATTTGTTTGTGGCTCTCCAAAGTGACTAATTTTAAGGGAAAAATAACTCATTTGGAAGTAGAAGACCTCATTTTTTAATGTGCATTTATTTATTGCCAATTGTTATCTTTTATACTTACTGCAGATGAATGAAGATTGAAAATAGCACTAAGTTATGCAAATAAGTGGACTAGATCGTTCTTTAACAGTTTTCAGTGAAAATACTGGCAAGATCATTTTGCATGTAGACCTTTTGAATAATTTTGTTTCTCTATTTGGGGGCTGAATTTTCTATATAAGTTTATACAAGTGGTTGGCACTTTCTTTCTTGCCTATTAGTTATATAATTGGAAAAGGATGAAAAATTGTGTGAGCTGTGCATATTTTTATTGATGTACCAAACAAAAAAATCCGTATTTTTAGATAATTATAGATTTTGGTTTTGGCCCTTGATTTTATAGTTGGTTACTTAAATGATTTCTAAGGTTGATGTACATGGAAGTCTGTCCTTCATAGTGAACCATGACTTTTTACTAAACTATTTTATTTTAATTTTATTTTTTAAAGATTTTATTTATTTATTTGACAGAGACACAGCGAGAGAGGGAACACAAGCAGGGGGAGTGGGAGAGGGAGAAGCAGGCTTCCCGCGGAGCAGGGAGCCCGATGTGGGGTTCGATCTCAGGACCCTGGGATCATGACCTGAGCTGAAGGCAGACGCTTAATGACTGAGGCACCCAGGCACCCCTAAACTATTTTAAATCATGATATGGAATAGAAGAGAAGTTGTGGTTGTCATCTACCTGTCTCTACTTCCTGTGCTGCTGCTCTCCCATGATGGTGGGTGTAAATAAATTTGCATTTGTTTTCCTTTTGTCAGTGAAGAATATGTTACACCTTTGAAATAAAAAGTTTGGAACTTCTTGTTGAATGGTACTTTTTGCTGAACTGCATTGGTGCTTTTGATCTGACTTGATTGGTTTGTACCCAGAATCTTTGTAAAGGACTGCTGATTGTTGACTGTCACATGGCCTGATCTATATA
The DNA here is from genome assembly GCF_004348235.1 of Phoca vitulina. Lineage (NCBI taxonomy): Eukaryota > Metazoa > Chordata > Mammalia > Carnivora > Phocidae > Phoca > Phoca vitulina. The sequence continues at coordinate 8,823,512 of NW_022589716.1, forward strand.
GAGTCTTCATTCTTTTGGGTTAACACTGCTGACACTGTTCTGCAGCCTCTCTGCCAGTAGCCATTGTAGTGGTACTGTTGGCTCTTTTTGATAGGATAGCCTCACTTACATTGCGTGACTGGCAAGGACAATTCACAACCTAAATAATAATGCATATTTAACAAAGCAGTATTCAGCAGTGTTTGAGATTATAAATGTGAAAATACCTAGCACAGAGCATGGTGCAGGGACAGGTGACCACTACTTTTTTTTTTAAAGGGAGCGTTTTCCCCGGCACTTTATTTATTTAAAGGTAAACTCTACCCCCAACATGGGACTTGAACTCATGACTCTGAGATCAAGAGTTGCATGCTCTACCGACTGAGCCAGACAGGTGCCCTGACGATTACTTGTTGCCTGTATGTAAGTGTTTGTGACTTTCAGATGATACATAATAAATATATAAATATTCATATATATATATTTACACTCAAGACCCAGAGTGTTTTTCTAAATAGCCTTTCCTATTAATTAATTTGTATTTCCCTTCTTACTTTTTGCTATTCTAACCTAATGGGATTAAATTTTTTTTAAAAAGTTTCCTTTAAAAAAAATTAGAGTGAAGAGGAGCTAAGATGGTGGAGTAGTAGGGGGACTCTGAGCTTGACTTGTCCCTCAAACACAGCTAGATCAACATCAAATCATTTTGAACAACTAGGAAATTGATCTGAGGATTATGAAAACAGTCTGTACAATTGGAGGGAGAGAACGTGGCACCTGCGAGGTTTGGAGATGTGAATTGGGGGAGAGAAAAGCCCCAGTGCTGTGAAGGGAAGGAGCACTTTTCCCCAAGAGAAGTCAGGGAGAGAGGGAGAGAGCAGGAAAGAACAGTGTGTAGGGTACCCCCCTCCCCCGCCCCCCGTACCAAGTCTACTGATCATAGAGTGCTCCAAAGCTTCAGCTTCAATTCTGGTGCAAATAGGAATAGGCTTTCTTTTTTTATCTTTTATTTTTTATTTTATTTTATTATTCTTTTTTCTTTAGAGTTAGGCTTATAATTTTTTGTTCATTTGTAGGTTTGTTTCCTTTTTTTTTTTTTTTTTACATCAGGTTTTTTTTTTTTTCCTTCCTTTTTTCCTTCTTTCTTTTTCTTTGGAATCAGGCTTATAGTGTTTGTTTTTTTGGTTCTTTTTCCTTTCCCTTTTCTTGGATCAGGCTTCCTCCCTCTTTATATCAGGCTTTTATCAAAACACACTAGTTAAAGGTCCAAACACTCCCCACTGCAAGCAAGGAGGAACTCTGTGGAGGACTGATCTGTGGGAAAGAGCAGCCAAAATACAACAGCAGAGTGCACACAGCATACACTAGAAACACTTCCTGATGCGCCGGGTCGTAGACAGTGTATGACCCCTTCTTAATATAGTATTACTCTCAGGAGCAGGAAACATAACAAGCTTTCATAATACACAAAAGACAGAAACCTAGACATAATGACAAAATGGAAGAATTCTCCCTAAAAGAAAGATCAAGAAGAAATCACAGCCAGGGATTTGCTCAAAACAGATATAAGCAATATATCTGAACAAGAATTTAGAACAGCAGTCATAAGAATACTAGCTGGGCTTGAAAGAAGCATAGAAGACAAATCCTGGCTGCAGAGATAAAAGGACCTAAAAACTAGGTCAAAATAAAAAATGCTATAACAGATGAAAAACCCACTGGATGTAATCACAATGAGGATAGAAGAAGCAGAGGATTGAATAGGTGATATAGAAGATAAAATTATGGAAAATAATGAAGCTGAAAAGAAGAGGGAAAGAAAACTATTAGATGATGAATATAGACTTAGGGAACTCAGCAATTCCACAAAGCACAATTATATCTGTATCATAGGAGTCCCAGGAGAAGAAGAGCAGGAAAAAGTTTTATTTGAACAAATTATAGCTGAGAAATTCCCTAATCTGGGGAAGGAAACAGGTATTCAAGTCCAAGAGGCACAGAGAACTCCCTTCAAAATCAACAAAAACAGGTCAACACCAAGACATATCATAGTGAAACTTGCAAAATACAAAGAAAAAGAGAATTCTGAAAGCAGCTAGGAACAGAATGTCCTTAACCTATAAGGGTGGACACACAAGGTTAGCAGCAGATCTGTCTTCAGAAACTTGGCAGGCCAGAAGAAAGTGGCATGATACATTCAACATGCTGAAAGTGTGCAGCCAAGAGTACAATATCCAGCAAGGCTGTCATTCAGAATAGGAGAGAGAAAGTTTCCAAGAGAAGCAAAAACTAAAGGAGTTTGTGAACACTAAACCAGCTCTTCAAGAAATATTGAAGGGGACCCACTGAGTGGGAAAGACACCAAAAGCAACAAGACTAGAAAGGAACAGAGACAGTCTACAGGAACAACGACTTTATAGGTAATACAATGACACTAAATTCATATCTTTCACTAAGTAGTCTGAATGTAAATGGGCTAAATGCTCCAATCAGGAGACATAGGGTATCAGAATGGATAAAAAACAAGACCCATCAATATGCTGCTTTCAAGAGAGACTCATTTTAGACCCAGAGACACCTCCAGATTGAAAGTGAGGGGGTGGAGAACCATGTATCATGCTAATGGACATCAAAAGTGAGCTAGGGTAGCAATCCTTATATCAGACAAACTAGATTTTAAACCAAAGACTCTAATAAGAGATGAAGAAGGGCACTATGTCATAAGAAAGGGGTCTATCCAACAAGAAGATCTAACAATTATAAATATTTATGCCCCCAATTTGGGAGCAGCCAAATATATAAATCAATGAATAACAAACTTAAACTCATTGATAATAATACAATAGTAGTAGGAGACTTAACACCCCACTCACAGCAATGTCAGATCATCTAAGTAGAAGATCAACAAGGAAACAGTGGGTTTGAATGACACACTGGAACAGATGGGCTTCACAGATATATTCAGAGCATTTCATCCTAGAGTAACAGAAAACACATTCTTTTCAAGTGCCCATGGAACATTCTCCAAAATAGATCAATACTGGGTCACAAATCAGGCCTCAACCAGTAAAAAAAAGATGGAGATCATATCATGCATATTTTCAGACCATAATGCTAGGAAGTCAACCACAAGAAAAAATTTGGAAAGACCACAAATACATGGAGTTTAAAGAATATCCTACAAAAGAATGAATGGGTTACCAGGAAATTAAAGAAGAAATAAAAAAATACATGGAAGGAAATTAAAATGAAAACATGACAGTCCAGGGACGCAGCAAATGGGGTTATAAAGGGAAGTATATAGCATTACAAGCCTTCCTCAAAAAGCAAAAAAATTTCAAATACAGAGCCTAGGGTGCCTGGGTGGCTCATTCAGTTAAGGATCTGCCATAGTCTCAGGTCATGATCCCACGATCCTGGGATCAAGCCCCACATCGGGCTCTCTGCTCGTAGTGAAGCCTGCTTCTTCCTCTCCCTCTGCCTGCCACTTCCCCTGCTTGTGCTCTCTCTCTCTCAAATAAATAAATAAAATATTTAAAAAACAAACAACACAGCCTAACCTACATCCAAAGGAGCTGGAAAAAGAACAGCAAATGAAATCTAAAACCAGCAGAAAAAGGGAAATAATTAAGATTAGAGCAGAAATAAATAATATAGAAATTTAAAAAAACCAGTAGAACAGATCAACAAAACCTGGAGCTGGTTCTTTGAAAGAATTAATAAGATTGATAAACCCCTAGCCAGACTTATCAAAAAGAAAAGAGAAAAGAACCAAATAATATCACGAATGAAAGAGGGGAGATCACAACCAACACCTAAGAAATATAATTATAAGAGAATATTATGAGTAATTATGTGCTACCCTACGACCAAGCAATCACACTACTGGGTATTTACCCCAAAGGTACAGATGTAGTGAAAAGAAGGGGCATGTGCACTGCAGTGTTCATAGCAGCAATGTCTACGACAGCCAAACTGTGGAGGGAGCTGAGATGTCCTTCAACAGATGAATGGATAAAGATGTGGTTCATATATACAATGGAATATTACTCAGCCATCAGAAAGGATGACTACCCACCATTTGCATCAATGTTGATGGAACTGGAGGGTATTATGCTAACTGAAATAAGTCAATCAGAAAAAGACAATTATATGGTTTCACTCATATGTAGAATATAAGTAATAGCTCAGAGTATCATAGGGACAGGGAGGAAAAACTGAATGGGAAGAAATCAGGGAAGGAGACAAACCATGAGAGACTCTTGACTTTGGGAAACAAACTGAGGGTTGCAGAAAGAGATGGGTGGGGGGACTGGGTAGGGTGATGGGCATTAAGGAGGGCATGTGATGTGATGAACATTGGGTGTTATATGCAATTAATGAATCATTGAACATTACATCAAATCTAATGATGTATTATATATTGGCTAATTGAATTTAAATTAAAAAAAAAATACAAAGACTCCACCAAAAAGGAGAATTACAGATCAATATCCTTCAGGAACACGGATGCCAAAATTCCCACCAAGATACTAGCCAGTAGGATCCAACAGTACATTTAAAGGATTATTTACCATGACCAAGTGGGATTCATTCTTGGGCTGCAAAGGTGGTTCAACATCCACAAATCAATCTGGGCTCTAGGGGTGGTTCAGTATCAATCAACATGATACACCAAATCAATCAACATGATATACCACATTAATAAAAGAAAGGATAAGAACTGTATGATCCTTTCAATAGATGAAGAAAAAGCATTTGACAAAATACAGCATCTTTTCTTGATAAAATCCCTCCACAATGTAAGGATAGAGGAAATATATCTCAACATCATAAAGGCCATATATGAAAGACCCACAGCTAATATCATCCTCGATGGGGAAAACCTGAGAGCTTTCCCCTAAGATCAGGCAAGTGACAGGCATGTCCACTCTCACCACTGTTGTTCAACAGAGTACTGGATGTCTTGGCCTCAGCAATCAGGCAACAAAAAGAAATAAAAAGCATCCAAATTGGTAAAGAAGTCAAATTTTCACTCTTTGCAGATGACATGACCCTCTATATAGAAAATCTACAACTCTCCACCCAAAAATTGCTAGAACTCATACAGGAATTCAGCAAAGTGGCAGGATATAAAATCAATGCACAGAAGTCAGTTGCATTTCTATACACAATGAGACAGAAGAAAGAGAAATCAAGGGAATCAGTCCCATTTACAATTGCACCAAAAACCACCTAGGAATAAACCTAACCAAAGAAGTAAAGGATCTGTTCTCTGAAAAGTATAGAACACTGATGAAAGAAGTTGAAGACACAAAGAAACGGAAAAACATTCCATGCTCAGGGATTGTAGGAACAGATGTTGTTAAAATGTCTATACTACCCAAAACAATCGACACATTCAATAAAATCGTGTCAAAATAACACAAGCATTTTTCACAGAACTAGAGCAAACAATCCTGAAATTGTGTGGTACCAGAAAAGACCCTGCATAGAGAGGAATGTTGAAAAATAAACCAGGGGCACCTGGGTGGCTCAGATGGGTAAGTGTCTGCCTTCGGCTCCAGTCATGATCTCCCAGTCCTGGGATAGAGCCCCACGTTGGGCTCCTGGCTTGGCGGGTGGTCTGCTTCTCCCTCTCCCTCTGCCTCTCTCTCTGCTTGTGCTCTCTCTGTCTCGCTCTTTCAAAATGAATCAATAAAATCTTTAAAAAAAAAAAAAAGGAAAAGAAATAACCAAAGCAGGAGGCATCACAGTGCCAGACTTCTAGCTGTATTACAAAGCTATAATCATCAAGACAGTATAGTACTGGCACAAAAACAGACACATAGATCAATGGAACAGAATAGAAAACCCAGAAATGGACCCTCACCTCTATGTTCAACTAATTTTTGACAAAGCAGGAAAGAACATCCAATGGAGAAAAGACAGTCTCTTCAACAAATGGTGTTGGGAAAATTGGACAGCTACATGCAGAAGGATGAAACTGGATCATTTTCTTACACCATACACAGAAATACATTCAAAATTATACGAAAACAATGGATTGTGGATCACCACATCAAAAACTAATGATGTATTGTATGGTGACATAACATAATAAAATTAAAAAAACAAAAACAAAAACAAAAACAAAAACACCAACAAAAATGGATGAAAGACTTAAATGTAAGGTAGGAATCCATCAAAATCTTAGACGTGAACACAAGCAGCAGCCTCTTTGACCTCAACAGCAACAACTTCTTGCCAAACATGTCTTCAGAGGCAAGGGAAACAAAAGCCAAAATGAACTATTGGGACTTCCATCAAGATAAAAAGCTTTTGCAGATCAAAGGAAACAATCAACCAAACTAAAAGGCAACCTATGGAATGGGAGAAAATATTTGCAAATGTCTTATCAGACAAAGGCCTAGTATCCAAAATCTGTAAAGAACTTATCATACTCAACACCCAAAAAACAAATAATCCAGTCAAGAAATGGGCAGAAGACATGAACAGACATTTTTCCAAAGAAGACATCCAAATGGCCAACAGACATGAAAAAATGTTCAGTCAGTATCACTCGGCATCAGGGAAATACAAATGAAAACCACAATGAAATACCACCTCACAGCAGTCAGAATGGCTAAAATTAACAAGTCAGGAAACAGAAGATGTTGGCGATGATGTGGAGAATGGGGAACCCTCTTACACTGTTGGTGGGAATGCAAACTGGTGCAGCCACTCTGGAAAACAGTAGGGAGGTTCCTCAAAAAGTTAAATATAGAACTACCCTATGACCCTGGAATTGCACTCCTAGGTATTTACCCAAAGAATACAAAAATAGTGAATCGAAGGGGCACATGAACCCAAATGTTTACAGCAGCACTATCAACAATAGCCAAATTCTGGAAAGAGCCCACATGTCCATCGACTGATGAATGGATAAGAAAGATGTGATACATATATATAATGGAATATTACTCAGCCATTAGAAAGAATGAAATCTTACCATTTGTAACAATGTGGATAGAACTGGAATGTATTATACTAAGCAAAATAATAAGTCAGAGAAAGACAATATATTTCACTCATGTGGAATTTAAGAAACAAAACATGAATATAGAGGAAAGGAAGGAAAATAAGATAAAAACAGGGAGTTAAATCATAAGAGACTCTTAACTATAGAGAATAAACTGGGGGTTGCTAGAAGGGAGGAGTGTGGATGGATGTCCCAAATGGGTGATGGGCATTAAGGAGAGCACTTGTAATGAGCACTGGGTGTTTTATGTAAGTGATGAGTCACCAAATTCTACTGAAACCAATACTACACTGTGTATTAAATAACTTGAATTTAAATTAAGAAATCAGTTTGACTTTTTTTATATACAGAAAGTGTGTTTGGCATGACCAATCATGGAAGGTATAATCCAGAGTTAAATTGACAAATGTATATTCTTCCACCTATCCCAGTTCATTCACACAGTAAGTACTTACTGAGCATTTACTTAGTGATAATAAGGACAGATACACACTAGTCTGCTACTCTCTGACTTCTGTAACAATTATCTAGTATTCTCATTTTCTTCTATTTCTTTGTACCTTATTTACCCTTTAAACAGTATAATGCTTTTGAGTTCTGTCATCTTTGAATGTATAGTGAATCCTTAGCTGCCTCTCTCTTTTTTTAAATTTAAATTCAATTAGCCAACATATAGTACATCATTAGTTTTTGATGGAGTGGTTCAATGTGAGGATGGTCTGGCTGTGACATCTGTCATCCCATTGATCACAGTGGTTGATTTGGCTAATCTGGCTGGCTAGTCCCTTTCCTCCCTTACCACTCCATGTGCCTCTGTCCTGAAGCTGCACGCTCAGTCCTTCTAAGAGGACGATCTTCCCTGATAGAGGAGGACTGTTCTTCATTCTTAGGTCAAGTATATACGAGTAGCTGTGTTCCCCTGCTAGAACCTCCAAAGAAGCTCTCAAGGTCCACTTGCTGTCTTTCTAAAATTTATAATTTGCTTCTTGCTCTTCAATATTATGTGGTTATACTTTTTAAAAAACCTATTTTTTATATATGTTTTCGTTTCCTTTGTGGACTAATTGCTTAAGTAGAATACACTTTGAATAACTCTTAAATTCTAAAATCCCTAACGATGTCAGTATGAAATAGGATTTAGCACTACATCTCAGCTAGAAATTTAGTTTTACTTATAACCTTAATTTTTAATCACATTTTATAAAATGACATTTTTTAGAGTTTAGGCTTATATTTTTTAATGTAGAATTTTTAGATATACATTAATAAATTTTCTAATTTCATTAGTGTATACTTTTAAAATTTATTTTTGGTGATACTACCATTTTTAGTAAATGTAATCAATGATGTTTAAGTTGATGAAATGCATATGTGTCATTTTTTCAGTGATCTCCACTAGGATTATGTCTGGGTGAAAGAAGTTTACATAGCATGGGACTGTTTCTATATTAAATGAGGCCAAGACTTGAGAAATATGAACTCCATAAGCAAACTTTTTTATTAGATATTTGTGCTACAGTATCACTGTATGCTTTCACCAGGTTACTAAAATCCAATATAATTTTTCAGGGTTCAGTTAATATCCTAGATCTTTTGGTTTTACTGTTATTTTTCCACTGTAGTTTTCTATTTGTCATTTTCTATCTTATTTTGTGAACCTTTTATAAGGAATTTTTAGAAACTGAGATTATGATTTGCATTGATATTTTTAAAAGATTTTTTAAATTATTATGTTAATCACCATACATTACATCATTAGTTTTTGATGTAGTGTTCTATGATTCATTGTTTGCATATAACACCCAGTGCTCCATGCAGAACATGCCCTCTTTAATATCCATCACCAGGCTAACCCATCCTCCCACGCTCCTCCCCTCTAGAACCCTCAGTTTGTTTTTCAGAGTCCATCGTCTCTCATGGTGTTTTTTTAAGTGAGATTACAATCTGCATTTTATTTTGTTTACTTGGTACTAGTTCTTTTCCTGACTCTTTTCAGTAGAGGACGTTTCTCAGTAGTGATTCTTACTTCTTGTATTGATGAGTTTGATGTTATAAAGAATTTTTGTAAACCTAGCTTAGAGGAAACTTCATTTGGCTTTTCATGAAAAACTATACACCTAGTGATAAACTATATAGACTAAGAAAATAAGCTTATTCTCTTAGGTGAGTCTGTTTTAGGATATTAAATCAAAAGATACGTTTTGGTTTATTTTAGCTCTCATATTCCTAATTTACTTTCTACATCTGGTTGATTTTGGTAGAAGTCTTTAAGACTGCCAGTAGATGGAAAGCTCTAGATAGTATTTTGTATGAAGGTGAATTATGATTAAAAGTCCGTTGAAAGCTATAAGCATGAGAGATGGCTTTTTAATAAAATTGTGGCTAAAATCAAATTTGTCGGGCAAATAGGCTCTATTAATGATCAGTAATTATGGACAGATTATATGGTGAAAAAAAATCATTCTTATTTTGTTAGAAGAGTTATTCACTTTCCATGGGTTTGGAGGCTCTTATACTCATTTACTCCAGTTTTATGTTTCATGATTGTAGTTTCTGTTGCAAGTGGTAAATCTTCTTTATAAGAGTGTATCAACATTTTGCTGGTAAGAAAAGAAGATGTGGATGTTAGTTCATGCACTAATTTGAACTTTTGTTAGATGGGTAAGAGTATTTTAAAAAAAAATTTACATTCCTAGTTTTCCAAAAATGAGTTAAGAGATCTGTTTAGGAGTTTGTATTTTTGGACCCCTAATGTTTCTTAGAATGAATACCATTCATATTAAGAAAGTTCAGGCTGCAGTTATTTTATTTCATAAATCCAGTCTCCTCTGTAAAGTCTCCACTTGAAGTGTTATTTAGTGTATGAGTTAGTTTAGGGTTAAAGTTTTAGTGTATGTTACTCCTCTTTCACACCCTGCTCACCCCATAACTGAGTTATTACAATGTGTCAGACATTGTGCAAGGCATTTTACGTATATCAATGCTAATTTTATCAACGGACTTGCCAGGTAAGTATTATCACCCCGTATGTTACAGATTCATTCTTTCTTTCATTCACCAAATATTTGAGTGCCTAATGGAGGTGAAGTACTCTTTTAGCTCCTGGAACTCAGCTATAAAAGAGTAAAGCAAAGTCCTTGTTCTCATTGAGAAGATTAAGGAAGGATAAAACAGGAAGTAGCAGATAGAGTGACTGTGTGCACTGGGGTGGGGTGGGGGATTTCTATGTATTTATGTAGGATAATCATGGAAGGTCTTTCTGAGAAGATAACATTTGGGCAGAGAACACATGGAGGTAAGGAAGCAATCCTGTGGTTTTCTGGGAGAAGAGCAGTCCAGGCATATGTGCAAAAAGTATAAAGGCCTGAAGTGGCAGCTTGCTTAGTGAGTTGAAGGAATTGCAGGGAGACTGGTGTGGCTGCAGTAGAAGGGTTGGTTGGGGAGGAGCAGGGAGAGTAGTGGGAGATGAGATCAACAGAGCCTGTAGTAAGGACTTTGGAATTTACTTTGAGATGGGATGACATTAGACAGTTTGAGCAGAGGAATAACTGTGGCTCAAAGAGTTATACTTTGCTTCTGGAATTTGAAGACAATACCCAAACTTTTCCCAGTAGTTCTTGCATTGGAAAGTTTCATCATCAGACATTTGGATGAAGTGAAGAATTCTGTGTTTCTCACAATATTCCTGTGATAAACGTCCCTAGTTTAGAAGTTAGAGTTGCAACCAGTTATTGAGGAAGGGAAAACCTGGTGTTTCTGGAGGCAACACTTGTTTAGCATTTCTTAGAATTCAATCATGATATTATGACTCAAAGATATACATGATAATTGATTCCCTGAAGGGAACAGTCTTTGTAGTAAATTATAATCTTGATTGTTGTAATAATGCCTTCCTTTCCTCATTCCATTTTCCATAAAAATTGAGATCTGAAAATGTTAGAGGATAAAAATATCCTCTGAATCTTAAGTTCCTAATAGTGATCAAACCATCACATGTTGACTTAATATGGGAAAGATTCCAGTATACTCTTCAATTAAATGCATCTGATAACAGTGAAATTGATGAGGTCTCAGACAATATGACCAATGGGGTTTCACTTTGTGCCCCAGCATTGTGAAATCTTGGTAAGTTGAAAATCAATGAGGAAAATGGAAGGAGAGATTTATAGCTACAAAGGTAGATTGTCCAGGGTTCTTGTAAAAGAAAACCAGACATTTAAAAGATGTTTTTTTGTGCTAGCTAATTAAAAACATCTCTTTCCTATAGATTCTTAATGATTTTGGAAATATTTGAGTTGTTCTTTTGATTCTTTATCTGAGAAGTTACGAACTTTTGTTCTATATGTAAAAGACCTAAAAGGAATGAATTCTCTATCTTCTTCCTTCTCTCTTTTCTTCTTATCCTTTCTTCACTCTCTTCAGTTCTAAATCTTGCATGGAATGAGCACATTTAGCAAAATTTGTAGCAGAAATTTGGTTTTAAGAAATGAAGGGAGGGGGAGTCAGAGGGGGAGATGAACCATGAGAGACTATGGACTCCGAGAAACAAACTGAGGGTTTTAGAGGGGAGGGGGGTGGGGGGATGGGTTGGCCCAGTGATGGGTGTTAAGGAGGGCACGTACTACATGGAGCACTGGGTGTTATACACAAACAATGAATCATGGAACACTACATCAAAAACTAATGTACTCTCGCTTTGTCTCTCTCTGTCAAATAAACAAATAAAAATTAAAAAAAAAAAAAACTAATGATGTACTGTATGGTGACTAACATAACATAATAAAATAAAATAAAATTAAAAAAAAAATAAGAAAAGGTGATACCTGAAATTCATTGATCACAGTCCTCATGATCCTCACAATGGTGGCATCCCATGGAGGTGATAATGTTGTGTTTTTGAAGCTGCTTAGTACTCTACAAAACTGATCTCAGTCTTCCTCTCCTCTGTCCCTTGACCTCCCATTGAGAAGCAAGAGTTTATATTGCATTCTTTTATTTTATTTTATTTTTATTTTTTTATATTGTATTCTAATACATATATTTAGTTAATAAAGAAACAACTTCTGATAAGCAATATTGTGAGAATTCACTGGGTGAGAAATTACTGACCTTCATAAACATATGTTATCTGATTAAGTGTTTACATGAAATCTTGAATTGGTGCTTCATCCTAATTATTCTCTCATTATCATTTTATAAGAACATAAAAAAATAAGTGACATAGTCATTTGTACCAAAATATGTTATATTGAAACATATGGATTACATGGCTCCTTAATACTTTTTTGTTGAGTAATACAAGGGAGATTCAGATGTTAACTGAATGGCATTGCAGTCAGATCAAAAATGACCTTTCATAAGATTTAACAAAGATAGCCTCAAGGATTTATGAAATATGAGAAAGTATGGAAGGGTGACCAGTACTTTGATACTGTGTATAATATATTAAAAGCAACAGAGCATTTCTGTAAATGTCTCCTAGTGCATATATACAGGAAATTCACTAAGGACATAATTCTCAACCTTTTGAGACCCAGTGCTGGCCTGCCTTCTTTCCCTTTAAAAGGTTTATTGAGATATAATTCACATACCATAAAAATCACCCTTTAAGGATGTACAGTTCACTGTTTTTCTAGTATAGAGTTGTGCAACTATCACCACTGACTAATTTTAGAATATTTTTATAACCTGAGAAAGAAACCCCACTCGTATTAGTAAACACTCCCTATACTTTTCTATCCCCAGCCCCTGGCAACCACTAATCTATTTTCTCTATCTGTGGATTTGACTATTCTGGACATTTCATATAAATGTAATTATTTAATTTGTGTCTCGCTTCTTTTACTTAGCACAGTGTTCAAGCTTCATCCATGTTGAAGTATGTATCAGAACTTGATTTCTTTTTGGGTGCCAGGGTGGCTCAGTCGGTTAAGCATCTGCCTTCGGCTCAGGTCATGGTCCTGGGGTCCTTGGATCAAGTCCCACATCGGTCTCCCTGCTCAGCGGGGAGCCTGCTTCTCCCTCTCCCTCTGCTGCTCCCCCTGCTTGTGCTCTCTCTCTGACAAATAAATAAATAAAATCTTCAAAAAAAAAAAAAAAAAGAACTCGGATTCTTTTTATGGTTAAGTAGTATTCCATTGTAGGCATATACCATATTTTATTTATCCGTTCATCAGGTGACATACATTTGGGATGTTTTCACCTTTTGGCTGTTGTGAGTAGTGCTGTTGTGAACATTTGTGTGCAGATAGTTGTTTGAATACCTGTTTTAAAATTTTTTTGTTATATACTTAAGGGGAATTGTTGGGTCATATGGTAGTTCTATCTTTAACATTTTTAAAAAATTTATTATGTTATGTTAATCACCATACATTACATCATTAGTTTTTGATGTAGTGTTCCATGATTCATTGTTTGCGTATAACACCCAGTGTTCCATTCCGCGTGCCCACTTTAATACCCATCACCAGGCAAAAAATCTCCCCACCCCCTCCCCTCTAGAACCCTAAGTTTATTTCTCACAGTCCATAGTCTCTCATGGTTCGTCTCCCCCTCCAATTTCCCACCCTTCATTTTTCCCTTCCTACTATCTTTTTTTTTTAACATATAATATTTGTTTCAGAGGTACAGGTCTGTGATTCAACAGTCTTACACAATTTACTGTGCTCACCATAGCAGATACCCTCCCCACTGTCTATCACCCAGACACCCCATCCCTCCCACCCCCCACCACTCCAGCAACCCTCAGTTTGTTTCCTGAGATTAGGAATTCCTCATATCAGTGAGATCATATGATACATGTCTTTCTCTGATTGACTTATTTCGCTCCACATAATACCCTCCAGTTCCATCCATGTTGCAAATTTCATTCCTTTTGTTGTCTGCATAATATTCCATTGTATATATATATACACCACATCTTCTCTATGCATTCATCTGTCGATGGACATCTTGGCTCTTTCCACAGTTTGGCTATTGTGGACATTGCTGCTATAAACATCGGGGTGCACGTACCCCTTCGGATCCCTACATTTGTATCTTTGGGGTAAATACCCAGTAGTGCAATTGCTGGGTCATAGGGCAGCTCCATTCTCAACTTTTTGAGGAACCTCCATACTGTTTTCCAGAGTGGCTGCACCAGCTTGCATTCCCATCAACAGTGTAGAGGGTTCCCCTTTGTCCGCATCCCCGCCAACATCTGTCATTTCCTGACTTGTTAGTTTTAGGCATTCTGAGTGGTATGAGGTGGTATCTCATTGAGGTTTTGATTTGGATTTCCCTGATGTCGAGTGATGCTGAACACTTTTTCATGTGTCTGTGGCCATTTGGATGTCTTCTTTGGAAAAATGTCTGTTCATGTCTTCTGCCCATTTCCTGATTGGATCATTTGTTCTTTGGGTGTTGAGTTTGATAAGTTCTTTATAGATTTTGGATACTAGCCCTTTATCTGATATGTCATTTGCAAATATTTTTCTCCCATTCTGTCCGTTGCCTTTTGGTTTTGTTGACTGTTTCTTTTGCTGTGCAAAAGCTTTTTGTCTTGATGAAGTCCCAATAGTTCATTTTTGCCCTTGCTTCCCTTGCCTTTGGCGATGTTTCTAGGAAGAAGTTGCTACGGCTGAGGTCGAAGAGGTTGCTGCCTGTGTTCTCCTCTAGGATTTTGATGGACTCCCGTCTCACATTTATCTTTCAACCGTTTTGAGTCTATTTTTGTGTGTGGTGTAAGGAAATGGTCCAGTTTCATTCTCCTGCATGTGGCTGTCCAATTTTCCCAAACCATCTGTTGAAGAGACTGTCTTTTTTCCATTGGACATTCTTTCCTGCTTTGTCGAAGATGAGTTGACCATAGAGTTGAGGGTCCATTTCTGGGCTCTCTATTCTGTTCCATTGATCGATGTGTCTGTTTTTTGTGCCAATACCATACTGTCCTGATGATGACAGCTTTGTAATAGAGCTTGAAGTCGGGAATTATGCTGCCAGCTTTGCTTTTCTTTTTCAACATTCCACTGGCTTTTCGAAGCCTTTTCTGGTTCCATACAAATTTTAGGATTATTTGTTCCATTTCTTTGAGAAAAGTGGATGGTATTTTGATGGGGATTGCATTGGATGTGTAGATTGCTCTAGGTAGCATTGACATCTTCACAATATTTGTTCTTCCAATCCATGAGCATGGAACGTTTTTCCATTTCTTTGTGTCTTCCTCAATTTCTTTCATGAATATTTTAGAGTTTTCTGAATACAGATTGTTTGCCTCTTTGGTTAGATTTACTCCTAGGTAGCTTATGGTTTTGGGTGCAATTGTAAATGGGATTGACTCCTTAATTTCTTTTTCTTCTGTCTTGTTGTTGGTGTATAGAAATGCCACTGATTTCTGTGCATTGATTTTATATCCTGCCACTTTACTGAATTCCTGTATGAGTTCTAGCAGTTTTGGGGTGGAGTCTTTTGGGTTTTCCACATAAAGGGTCATATCATCTGCAAAGAGTGGGAGTTTGACATCTTCTTTGCTGATTTGGATGCCTTTTATTTCTTTTTGTTGTCTGATTGCTGTGACTAGGACTTCTAATACTATGTTGAATAGCAGTGGTGATAGTGGACATCCCTGCTACGTTCCTGACCTTAGGGGGAAAGCTCTCTGTTTTTCCACATTGAGAATGATATTTGCTGTGAGTTTTTCATAGTTGCCTTTATGATATTGAGGTATGTGCCCTCTATCCCTATGCTCTGAAGAGTTTTGATCAAGAAAGGATGCTGTCCTTTGTAAAATGCTTTTTCTGCATCTATTGAGAGGATCCTATGGTTCTTGTTCTTTCTTTTATTAATGTATTGTATCACATTGATTGATTTGCGGATGTTGAACCAACCTTGAGCCCAGGGATACATCCCACTTGGTCGTGGTGAATAATCCTTTTAATGTACTGTTGGATCCTATTGGCTGGTATTTTGCTGAGAATTTTTACATCCATGTTCATCAAGAATATTGGTCTGTAATACTCCTTTCTGATGGGGTCTTTTTCTGGTTTTGGAATCAAGGTAATGGCCTCATAAAACGAGTTTGGAAGTTTTCCTTCCATTTCTATTTTTTGGAACAGTTTCTGAAGAATAGGTATTAATTCTTCTTTAAATATTTGGTGGAATTCCCCTGGGAAGCCATATGGCCCTGGGCTCTTGTTTGTTGGGAGATTTTTGATGACTGCTTCAATTTCCTTAGTGGTTATAGGTCTGTTCAGGTTTTCTCTTTCTTCCTGGTTCAGTTTTGGCAGTTGATACATCTCTAGGAATGCATCCATTTCTTCCAGATTATCTAATTTGCTGACATATAGTTGCTCATAATATGTTCTTATAATTGTTTGTATTTCTTTGGTGTTGGTTGTGATCTCTCTTCTTTCATTCATGATTTTATTTATTTGGGTCCTTTCTCTTTTCTTTTCGATAAGCCTGGCCAGGGCTTTATCAATCTTATTAATTCTTTCAAAGAATGAGCTCCTAGTTTCGTCGATCTGTTCTACTGTTCTTTTGGTTTCTATTTCATTGATTTTCTTCTTCTTATTATTTTTTAAAATTTTATTATGTTAGTCACCATACATCATTAGTTTTTGATGTAGTGATCCACGATCCATTGTTTTCATATAACACCCAGTGCTCCATGCAGTACGTGCCCTCCTTAATACCCATTGATTTCTGATCTGATCGTTATTATTTCTCTCCTCCTGCTGGGTTTAGGCTTTATTTGCTGATCTTTCTCTAGCTCCTTTAGGTGTAGGGTTAGGTTGTGTATTTGAGACCTTTCTTCTTTCTTGAGAAAGGCTTGTATTGCTATATACTTTCCTCTTAGGACCGCCTTTGCTGCATCCCAAAGATTTTGAATAGTTGTGTTTTCATTTTCATTTGTTTCCATGAATTTTTAAAATTCTTCTTTAATTTCCTGGTTGACCCATTCTTTAGTAGGATGCTCTTTATCCTCCATGTATTTGAGTTCTTTCTAACTTTCCTCTTGTGATTGAGTTCTAGTTTCAAAGCATTGTGGTCCAAAAATATGCAGGGAATGATCCCAATCCTTTGGTACCGGTTGAGACCTGATTTGTGACCTAGGATGTGATGTGTTCTGGAGAATGTTCCATGGGTACCTGAGAAGAATGTGTATTCTGTTGCTTTGGGATGGAATGTTCTGAATATATCTGTGAAGTCGGTTTGGTCCAGTGTGTCATTTAAAGTCTTTATTTCCTTGTTGATGTTTTGCTTAGATGATCTGTCCATTTCAGTGAGGGGGGTTTTAAAGTCCCCCACTATTATTGTATTGTTGTCAATGTGTTTCTTTGCTTTTGTTATTAATGGGCTTATATAATTGGCTGCTCCCATGTTAGGGGCATAGATATTTACAATTCTTAGATCTTCTTTTTGGATAGACCCTTTAAGTATGATATAGTGTCCGTCCTCATCTCTTATTCTAGTCCTTGGTTTAAAATCTCATTGGTCTGATATAAGGATTGCCACCCCAGCTTTATTTTGATGTCCATTAGCATGGTAAATGGTTTTCCACCCCCTCACTTTAAATCTGGAGGTGTCTTTGGGTCTAAAATGAGTCTCTTGCAGATAGCATATCCATGGGTCTTGTTTTTTTATCCAATCTGATAGCCTGTGTCTTTTGATTGGGGCATTTAGCCCATTTACATTCAGGGTAACTATTGGAAGATGAATTTAGTGCTAGTGTATTGCCTGTAAGGCGACTGTTAATGTCTATTGTCTGCACAGCGGGGAGCCTGCTTCTCCCTCTGCCCCTCCCCCTGCTTGTGCGCACTCTCTCTGTTTCTCTCTCTCTCATATAAATAAATAAAATTTTTTTAAAAATTAAAAAAAAAAAGATTAAAAATTGAGCCACCCTATGACGCAGCAATTGCACTACTGGGTATTTACCCCAAAGACACAGATGTAGTGAAAAGAAGGGCCATATGCACCCCAATGTTCATAGCCGCAGTGTCTGCAATAGCCAAACTGTGGAAAGAGCCGAGATGCCCTTCAACAGATGAATGGATAAAGAAGATGTTGTCCATATATACAATGGAATATTACTCAGCCATCAGAAAAGATGAATACCTAACTTTTACATCAACGTGGATAGGACTGGAGGAGATTATGCTAAGTGAAATAAGTCAAGCAGAGAAAGTTATCATATGGTTTCACTTATTTGTGGAACATAAGGAATAGCATGGAGGACATAAGGAGAAGGAAGGGAAAAATGAAGGGGGGGAATCGGAGGGAGAGATGAACTATGAGAGACCATGGACTCTGAGAAACAAACAGGGTTTTAGAGGGGAGGGGGGAGGAGGGATTGGTTAGCCCGGTGATGGGTATTAAGGAGGACACGTACTGCATGGAGCACTGGGTGTTATACGAAAACAATGGATTGTGAATCACCACATCAAAAACCAATGATGTATGGTGACTAACATAACATAATAAAATTAAAAAAAAAACATAATAAAAAAAAACTAATGATGTATTGTATGGTGACTAACGTAATAAAATTAAAAAAAAATTTTGATGAAGTCAAATTTACTTTTTCTGTTGTTGCTTGTGCATGGAACCAGTGTTTAACCCAAGGTCATGAAGATCTATAGTTGTGTTTTCTTCTATGAATCTTTGCATTTTTAAAATATAAATATTTTTAATGTCTTTGGCAACTCAGACCCCCCCACAGATTTCCAAAAATTTCTCTAGAATGCAGTAATATCCCCAATTCAATGCTACTCTCTAAGGGATAATATACAGAAGTAGAATTTCAGTGTCATACAATATGCATATAATAAGTACTGCATTGTTTTTGAAAATGGGGACCATTTATTATCACCCTCACTAGCAATATCTGATTGCTCTACATTCTCTTGCCAACACCTGCTATTTTAGAATTTAAAATAAAAATTCTAACGAATGTGATAGATGTGAAATGTTATCCTGTTGTCTCTGTGTATGTGTGTGTGTTTGTTTTAGTCGGTTTTTGGTGTATAACTTACGTGCAGTAAATGTCACCCTTTTTGGAGTACATTTCTGTGAATTTTGATAAATGTATAATTTTATAACTATCACCACCGTTCGGATACAGAACATTTTTGTCACCCCCAATGTAACATCAGGCTCTTTGTAGTCCACCTTCCTTCTTAATCCCCTTCCCCCAGCCCTGGCAACCACTGATTTATTTTCTGTCCCTCTAGTTTTGTGTTTTCTAGAATGTTAAATAAATGGAATCATACATCATATAGCTTGTTGTGTCTGGCTTTTTCTTTTCACTTAGCATAATGCATTAAAATTCATTCATGTTGTATGTATCTGTGGCTTGTTTTTTTCTGAGTAGTATTTCCTCATACAGATTTAAGCCACATTTTATTTATCTATGTAGCAGTTGATAGACATTTGAGTTGCTTTATTTTTGAAGATTATGAATAAAGTTCTTATAAACATTGTGTATAGATTTAAGTATGGACTTTTTTTCCTATTGGGTAAATACCTAGAGGTGCAATTGGTGGGTCATGTAGTAAGTGCATTAAAAAATAGGCTTTATTTTTTTAGAGTAATTTTAGGCTCCTAACAAAACTGCGCAGAAAGTATAGAGAATTCCCATATATCCCCTACCTCCACACATGCACAGCCTCCCCCACTATCAAGATCCACACCAGAGTGGGTACATTTGTTAAAATCAGTGAACCAATGTTGGCATATCATTGTCACCCCAAATCCAAAGTTTACATCAGGGTTCACTCTTGGTGTTGTACATTCTGTTGGTTTGGACAAATATATAATGACATGTATCCACCATTATAGTATCATACAGAATAGTTTCACTGCCCTAAAAATTCTCTCCATCTATTTATCCTTCCCTTCCTGCAACTGTTGGCAACCACTGATCTTTTTACTGCCTCCATGGTTTTGCCTTTTATAGGATGTCATATAGTTGGAATCATATAGTATCTGACCTTTTCAGATTGGCTTTTCTCATTTAGTAATACGCAGTTTAAGTCCTTCGATGTGGTTTTTTTTTTTTTTTTTTTTTTTTTTTTTGTGGCTTGCTGACTTATTTTTTTTTTTTTTATCACTAAATAATATACCAGTGTCTGGATGTACCACAGTTTATTTATCCATTTACCTGAAGGATATCTTGGTTGCTTTCACATTTTGGCAGTTATGAATAAAGCTGATATAAATATCCAGGTGCAAGTTTTTGTGTGGACATAAATGTTCAGTTCATTTGAGTAAATACCAAAGAGTCAGACTTGTGAATCATATGGTAAGAGTATATTTAGTTTTGTAAGAAACTGCCAAACCACCTTACAAGATGGCTGTACCATTTTGCATTCTCACCAGCAACGAATGAGAGTTCCTGTTGCTCCACATCCTTATCAGCATTTGGTGTTGTCAGTGTTTTGGATTTTGGCCATTATGGTAGATATGTAGTGGTATCTTATTGTTTAATTTGTAATTCTTTTTTTTTTTAATTATGTTAATCACCATACGGTACTTCATTAGTTTTTGATGTAGTGTTCCATGATTCATTGTTTGCATATAACACCCAGGGCTCATTGCAATATGTGCCCTCCTTAATACCCATCACTGCACTAACCCATCCTCCCACCCCTCTCCCCTCTGAAACCCTCGTATGTTTCCTGGAGTCCATAGTCTCTCATGGTTCGTCTCCCCCTCCAATTTCCGCCCCTTCATTTTTCCCTTCCTTCTCCTAATGTCCTCCATGTTATTCCTTATGTTCCACGTATAAGTGAAACCATGCTTGACTTATTTCACTTAGCATAATCCCCTTCAGTTCCATCCATGTTGATGCAAATGATGAGTATTCATCCTTTCTGATGGCTGAGTAATATTCCGTTGTATATAGGAACCACATCTTCTTTATCCATTCCTCTTTTGACGGGCATCTCGGCTCTTTCCACAGTTTAGCTATTGTAGACATGGCTGCTATGGACATTGGGGTGCATGTACCCCTTGTTTTCACTACATCTGTATCTTTGGGGTAAATACCTAGTAGTGCAATTGCTGGGTCATAGGGTAGCTCTATTTTTAACATCTTGAGGAACCTCCATACTGTTTTCCAAAGTGGTTGTATCAACTTGCATTCCCACCAACAGTGTAAGAGGGTTCCACTTTCTCCACAACCTCTCCAACATTTGTTGTTTCCTGCCTTGTTATAATTTTTGCCATTCTAACTGGTGTAAGGTGGTATCTCAATGTGGTTTTGATTTGAATTTCCCTGATGGCTAATGATTTTGAGCATTTTTTCATGTGTCTGTTAGCCATTTGTATGTCTTCTTTGGAGAAGTGTCTGTTTTTGTCTTCTGCCCGTTTTTTGACTGGGTTATTTGTTTTTTGAGTGTTGAGTTTGAGAAGTTCTTTATAAATCCCGGCCTGTTATCTATAGTGTCATTTGCAAATATCTTCTCCCATTTCATGGGTTGCCTCTTTGTTTTGTTGAGTGTTTCCTTTGCTGTGCAGAAGCTTTTTATCTTGATGATGTCCAAAAAGTTCATTTTCGCTTTTGTTTCCCTTGCCTTTGAAGATGTGTCTTAAAAGAAGTTGCTGTGGCTGATGTTGAAGAGGTTACTGCCTATGTTCTCCTCTAGGATTTTGATAATTTGTAATTCTTGAATTACATTTGATGTTGAACGTCTTTTCATATGCTTTTTTGCCATCTGTATATCTTCTTTAATGGGGTGTCTGTTCAGGTCTTTTGCTTATTTTTTGATTGAGCTATTTTTTTTTTTTTTAAAAGATTTTATTTATTTATTTGACAGAGAGAGACACAGCGAGAGAGGGAACACAAGCAGGGGGAGTGGGAGAGGGAGAAGCAGGCTTCCCGCTGAGCAGACAGCCCGATGCGGGGCTCGATCCCAGGACCCTGGGATCATGACCTGAGCCGAAGGCAGACGCTTAATGACTGAGCCACCCAAGCACCCCTGATTGAGCTATTTTTAAGTTTTAAGAGTTCTTTGTATATTTTAGGTAACAGTCTTATATGAGATATGTCTTTTATAAATATTTTCTCCTGGTCTGTGGTTTGTCTTCGAATTCTCTTGACAGTGTTTTTTTGCAGAGCAGTGGTTTTAATTTTAATGAAGTCTAGCTTATTGATTGTTTCTTTCTGTGTCTAGATTCATTTTTTTTATGTCGATGTCCAGTTGTCCCAGCAGCATTTGTTGCAAAGACTGCCTTTTCTCCATTGTATCATCTTTGCTCCTTTGTTAAAGATTAGTTGACTGTATTTATGTGTGTCTACTTCTGTGCTCTCTATTCTGTTGATCTGTTTGTTCTTTCTCTAATAGTGCATTGTCTTGATTACTATAGCTTTATAATAGTAAGTTTTGAAGTCAGGTATTGTGATCTTCCATTTTTGTTACTCTCCTTCAATATTATGTTGCCTATTCTAGGTCTTTTACCTTTCCGTATAAACTTTAGACTCAGTCTGTCAATATCCAAAAAACAGCTTGCTGAGATTTTTATTGGCAATAGGTTGTCTTTTCATGCTGTTGATTGTGTCTTTTGATGCACAGAAGTTTTAAATTTTGATGTAGTCCAATTTATCTATTTTTACTTTACCATCTTTTGGTGTCATGTCCAAGAAATCATTTTCAAGTTTACATTATGAAGATTTTCAGTGTTATCTTCTAAGAGTTTTGTGACTCTTAGAAAAGCAAAATTTTAAAACTTTTATGAAGATTACATTATTAATTCTTTTATAGAGTATGCCTAAGAAATTCTTGTCTAACCCAAGGTCACAAAAATGTTCTTCCCTTGTTTCTGTACCAGTTTTTCACTTTTACATTTTTTAAAAAAGATTTTATTTATTTATTTGACAGAGAGAGAGACACAGCGAGAGAGGGAGCACAAGCAGGGGGTGGGGAGAGGGAGAAGCAGGCTTCTCGCTGAGCAGGGCTCGATCCCGATGCGGGGCTCGATCCCAGGATGCCGGGATCATGACCTGAGCTGAAGGCAGATGCTTAACGACTGAGCCACCCAGGCGCCCCTACAATTTTACATTTAATTTTATGACAGTTGTGTTTATAATATAAGGTATGGCTTGAGGTTTTTGTTTGTTTTGGTATATGTATATCCAATTGTTTCAGCACCATTTGTTGAAAAGACTGTTATTTCTGTTTGCATCTTTGTTGAAATCAGTTGTTCATTTATGTGTGGATTTTTTCCTGGTTTCTAATGTATTTTATTGGTAATATTTTTTATTCCTTTTCAAAATTAATTTGACTATTCTAGTAATCCGTTGCTTAAATTTTAGAAAGAACTTAATACCTACCAAAATTTTTGCTGGGATTTTGATTGGCATTACATTGAATCTGTAGACCAATTAGGGATAATTGACATCTTAACATTACAGAGTTTTACAATTTATAAACATGGTAAACCTCTTCATTTATTTTGGTCTTTTTGATTTCCCCTATTCTGTCCTCTTCAGGGGATGTTAGTTTTCTAGTTTTCATCACTAATATGGGGTTTTTGGTTTTCAAGTCTCACATAAGGCTTGCAGGGAGGGAAATGGGATAGGGCAAGTTAAAAAGCTCTTTGTTCTCACCAAGATTCAGATTTCTTGAATAAATACTGTTTGGATTATTTCAGGTCTTTGGTTTACTTCCAGAGTTCTATAGAATTTGATTTTGACAGTTTTTGCCAGGATTCTTACTGCTTTTATTGAAGAAAGGCTTTTTGGAGATCCTTTTCTGCCGTTCCTGCTGATACCATTTTCTATTCTGTTTCTTAAGCTATTATAAAACGTCACATTTGGTAAATCACTTTTTCTTTTTAATAAATGAAGATATTGAAACTCTCAAGGTGTAAATTAAGTTATTCAAATTTATTATCTCAGCTGTTGTACTAAACATAAACAAGGATATTTCTTCTTTTATTGGTTGTTATGATTTCAGGAAAGTTGATTTTTTTCCTTATAGCTTAGTTGCAGGATTTAAAGGTTAATACATAGAGGCCTCATAAAACGAGTTTGGAAGTTTTCCTTCCATTTCTATTTTTTGGAACAGTTTCAGAAGAATAGATATTAATTCTTCTTTATATGTTTGGTAGAATTCCCCTGGGAAGCCATCTGGCCCTGGGCTTTTGTTTGTTGGGAGATTTTTGATTACAGCTTCAATTTCCTTAGTGGTTAAGGTCTGTTCAGGTTTTCTCTTTCTTCCTGGTTCAGTTTTGGCAGTTGATACATCTCTAGGAATGCATCCATTTCTTCCAGATTATCTAATTTGCTGGCATATAGTTGCTCATAATATGTTCTTATAATTGTTTGTATTTCTTTGGTGTTGGTTATGATCTCTCCTCTTTCATTCATGATTTTATTTATTTGCGTCCTTTCTCTTTTCTTTTTGATAAATCTGGCCAGGGGTTTATCAATCTTGTTAATTCTTTCAAAGAACCAGCTCCTAGAATATTATGCAGCCATCAAAAGGAATGAAATCTTGCCATTTGCAACAACGTGGATGGAACTGGAGGGTATTATGCTGAGCGAAATAAGTCAATCAGAGAAAGACATGTATCATATGACCTCACTGATATGAGGAATTCTTAATCTCAGGAACCAAACTGAGGGTTGCTGGAGTGGTGGGGGGTGGCAGGGATGGGTGGCTGCGTGATAGACATTGGGGAGGGTATGTGCTATGGTGAGCACTGTGAATTGTGTAAGACTGTTGAATCACAGACCTGTACCTCTGAAACAAATAATACATTATGTGTTAAAAAAAAAAAAAAGATAGCAAGAGGGGAAGAATGAAAGGGGGGAAATTGGAGGGGTAGACGAACCATGAGAGACTATGGACTCTGAGAAACAAACTGAGGGTTCTAGAGGGGAGGTGGGTAGGGGAATGGGTTAGCCCGGTGATGGGTATTAAAGAGGGCACGTTCTGCATGGAGCACTGGGTGTTATATGCCAACAATGAATCATGGAACACTACATCAAAAACTAATGATGTAATGTGTGGTGATTAACATAACATAATAAAAAAAAAGCTTAATACATAGAACAACCTCTCAATTCCAGTACATGGAATTAAGAACAGTAAGATCTCAATTATTACTAGCTATTAGCAGACATCTCCTTTTCTTCATCATCCTCCTTTCAATACAGCTCACTGGAACTTTTTCCTCTTAAACTCAAGCAGAGAAAGTATAATAAAACTATAAAAATAATAGATTGGAATTGAGAAAATTTGGTAATGAAATTTCCTTTCTCTGAAAATTGTTTTTATTGTGTAATTGAAACTTTGATTATTATTCCTGTGTATGAATTCTGAGAGGGAATAACTGAATCACAGAAGTCAATTTTAGCATCTGGAAAGCCAAGAAATGAGAGTAGTGTAGTTTTGTGCATGGGACACTGAATAAGACCAGGAAACAGGAAGCCTGGGCTCTAGTCTCTATCTTCAACCAAAGAAGCTGTATGATTTTGGCATTTTTCTGCCCCTAACAATTTCATCTGGGAATTTTCATAGAGTTGAATTACATGTCCTCTGAGGTCTTTATTCAGTTGAAAGTTGTACCTTTTGAAGAAAATTGGAAATGTATTTATTGTAAGACTGTTCCTTTTAGAGTAAACTACTATTAATAAAGGCACAAGTAGTCAGCCTTTACTAGAAAGTTTTGCATTAATTTTCCCCCTAAAATACTCACATTATGTGTTTTATAGGAAATAACAAAAATATGATTTTAATATCATTTGTCTGCTTTGTTTTAGGTTGGTACAGAGGAGTTTCAACAAAGAAGCCAAATGTAAAGGTAATGAAAAGTTTATTGTTACCGTTTCTAATGTAGGAAGTTACCTGTCTGTTTATTTGATATAAAAATAATTATTACTTGTCCATCTTTTAATCTTTTACAATAGCCACACTCATTCTTTCTTTACAGAGCTGTATCAGACCCTGCTCTGTGTCAGCAGTATTAAAATGCTTTTTTTAAAAGGCAGAAAATGCATGTATGATCATAGCTACAAAGCTTCTTTTGAAAAAGCCTATTTAGGACATTTAATATTTTTTCCTTCAAGTATTTGACAAAAAGTAAATTAACCTCACAACCAACACCGAAGAAATACAAACAATTGTAAGAGAATATTGTGAACAATTACATGCCAACAAATTTGGCAGTTTGGAAGAAATGGCTAAATTCATAGAAACATATCAAGTACCAAAACTGAAACAGGATGAAGTAGAAAACCTGAACAGACCCATAACAAGCAAAGAAATTGAAGCAGTAATCAAAAATCTCCCAACAAATAGGCTTCCCAGGGGAATTCTACCAAACATTTAAAGAAGAATTAATACCTGTTCTGAAGGTTTTCCAAAAAATAGAAATGGCAGGAAAAATTCTAAACTCATTCTATGAGGCTAGCATTACCTTGATCCCATAACCAGACAAAGACCCCATTAAAAATGAGGATTACAGACCAATATCCCTGATGAACATGGATGGAGAAATTCTTACCAAGGGGATGCCTGGGTGACTTAGTCCATTAAGCATCAGCCTTCGGCTCAGGTCATGATCGCAGGGTCCTGGGATTGAATCCCACATCGGGCTCCTTGCTCAGTCGGGAGCCGGCTTCTCCCCCTGCCTACTCCGCCTGCTGCTCTCCCTGCTTGTGCACTCGCACTCTCCGTCTCTCTGACAAATAAATAAATAAAATCTTAAAAAAAATTCTTACCAAGATACTAGCTAATAGGATCCAATAGTACATTAAAAGGATTATTCACCTCTACCAAGTGGTATTCATTTCTGGGTGGCAGGAGTGGTTCAATATCCGCATACCAATCAACATCATACATCACATTAATAAAATAAGAGGTAAGAACCATATGATCCCTCAACAGATGCAGAAAAGCATTAGACAAAATACAGCATCATTTCTTGATAAAAATCTTCCACAGTGTAAGGATAGAGGGAATACACCTCAACATCATAAAGGCCATATATGAAAGACCCACAGCTAATATCATCCTCAATGGGGAAAAACTGAGAGCTTTTCCCCTAAGGTCAGGTACACGACAGGGATGTTCACTCTCACCACCGTTGTTCAGTATAGTACTGGAAGTCATAGCCTCAGCAATCAGACAACAAAAAGAACTAAAAAGCATCCAGATTGGTAAAGAAGTTGAACTTTCACTCTTTGCAGATGACATGATACTCTATGTAGAAAACCCAAAGACTCCACCCAAAAATTGGTAGAACTCTTAAAGGAATTCAGCCAAGTGGCAGGATATAAAATCAATGGACAGAAGTCTGTTGCATTTCTATACACCAGTAATGGAGCAACAGAAAGAGAAATCAAGGAATCGATCCTGTTTACAGTTGTACCAAAAACCATGATACCTAAGAATAAACCTAACTAAAGAGGTAAAAGATCTGTACTCTGAAAACTTTAGAACACTTATGAAAGAAATTGAGGAAGACATAAAAAAATGGAAAAACCTTCCATGCTCATGGATTGGAAGAAGAAATATTGTTAAAATAGCTATACTACCCAAAGCAGTCTACACATTCATTGCAATCCCTATCAAAATAGCACCAGCATTTTTCACAGAGCTGGAAGAAACAATTCTAAAATTTGTATGGAATCAGAAAATACCCTGAAAAGCCAAAGTAATGTTGAAAAAGAAAACCAAAGCTAGAGGCATCACAATTCTGGACTTCAAGCTGTATTACAAAGCAGTAGTCATCAAAACAGTATGGTACTGGCACAGAAACAGACACATAGATCAATGGAACAGAATAGAAAACCCAAAAATGGACCCTCACCTCTGTGGTTAATTAATCTTCAACAAAGTAGGAAAGAACATCCAATGGAAAAAAGACAATCTCTTTAACAAACTGTTTTGGGACAGTTGGACAGCCACATGCAGAAGAATGAAACTGGACCACTTTCTTACATCATACACAAAAATAAATTAAAAATGGATGAAAGATCTAAATGTGAGACAGGAAAGACTAAATGTGAGACAGGAATCCATCAAAATCCTAGAGGAAAACACAGGCAGCAACCTCTTTGACCTCAGCCTCAGCAGTTTCTTGCTAGACACATCTCCAAAGGCAAGGGAAACAAAAGCAAAAATGAACTATTGGGACTTCATCAGGATAAAAAGCTTCTGCACAGCAAAGGAAACAATCAACAAAAGTGAAAGGCAACCTGTGGAATGGGAGAAGATATTTGCAAATGACATATCAGATAAAGGGCTAGTATCCAAAATCTATAAAGAACTTATCAAACTCAACACCCAAAACACAAAAAATCCCATCAAGAAATGGGCGGAAGACATGAACAGACATTTCTCCAAAGAAGACATACAGATGGCCAACAGACATATGAAAATATGCTGTATATCACTTGGCGTCAGGGAAATACAAATCAAAACCACAAGACCTTGGCTAATTGAATTAAAAAAAAAAAACCAACACAATGAGATACCACCTCACAGCAGTCAGAATGGCTAAAATTAACAAGTCAGGAAACAGAAGGTGTTGGTGGCAATGCGGAGAATGGGAAACCCTCTTTACACTGTTGGTGCGAATGCAAACTGGTGCAGCCATTCTGGAAGACAGTATGGAGGTTCCTCAAAAAGTTAAAAATAGAGCTCTACCCTATGACCCAGCAATTGTACTACTAGGTATTTACCCAAAGGATACAAAAATAGTGATTCAAAGGAACACATGCACCCCAGTGTTTATAGCAACAATGTCCACAGTAGCCAAACTGTGGTAAGAGCCCAGGTGTCCATTGACAGATGAATGGATAAAGAATATGTAGTGTGTGTATATATATATATAATATAAATATTCAGCTAGACCTGAGCTGAATATAATGGAATATTATGCCGCTATCAAAAAGAATGAAATCTTGCCATTTGCAACAGTGTGGATGGAACTAGAGGGTATTATGATAAAGTGAAATAAGTCACTCAGAGAAAGACAATTATCATATGATTTCACTCATGTGGAATTTAAGAAAGAAAACAGATGAATATAAGGGAAGTAAAGGAAAAATAAAATAAGATAAAAACAGAGGGAGGCAAACCATAAGAGACTCTTAACTATAGGGAACAAACAGTGTTGTTGGAGGGAGGTGGGTGGGGCATGGAATTTGGTGATGGCCATTAAGGAGGGAACTTGTTATAGTGAGCACTGGGTGTTATATGCAAGTGATGAATCACTAAATTCTACCCCTGAAGCTTATGATATATACTATATGTTAACTAAATTGAATTTAAATAAAAAACTTACTAAGGAGGGCACGTGTGGTGATGGGCCCTGGGTGTTATATGCAACTAGTGATTGTTGAACACTACATCAAAAACTAATGTGTATTGTATGTCAGTTAATTGAACACAATAAGATAAATAATTTAATAAAAGTAAATTGACTTATTCATAGTCCTAATCTTGTGGAGATATGTGTTTATTTAGACAAATTTACTTCTAAAATACAAAATGGAAAAAAATTTTTTTTTATTATGTACAGTTAGCCACTGTATGTATAGTACATAGTTTTTGATGTAGTGTTCAATGATTTGTTAGTTAAGTAAAATACAAAATGGAAAAAACTTTCAAATAATTTTCAATTAGATGTCCTTGTTGATGACAATATTCTTGTTAAAATATGAATTTAAACGACTTTTTATGAACTAGATTTTATATATTTATTGTTACCAATTAATATTAATTTGATCAAAAAGTGTATTTTAAATGGCAGTTATAATACATTTAGGAACATTTTTCTCCAGTCATGCATTTGCAAAAACTTCTTTCTACCTACTCTTTCATATAATTAATATTATCAGCTTTTCTTATATTTTTTCTGTAGCTTAATATTTAATATATAATGCTTTTTTCTTATATAGAAAAATATTGAAATTATCATGTACTATTTTTATTAAAAAAGAAAATTGTTTAGAGTTCTAACTAATTTTGCCAGTAGAATCATTCAGTTTGTTAGTTTATAAGGTAATGATTATAAGAAGGCAGTATCTTCAAATTTTAATTCCTTCCAGCCAGGGCTTCTCATCCTTGGCATTGTTCACATCTTGGGCCAGATAATTCTTCATTGTGGGTAGTTGTCTTGTGCATTTTAAGATGTTTAGCAGCATAGGTGAGCTCTATTCAGTAAATGTCAGTAACATTTCCCCCCTCAAGTTGTGGCAATGAAAAATGTCTGCAGACATTGCCAAAGCCCCCCCTTCCCTATCGCCCCCAGGGGTGGGGTGACGGTGATGGTGGTAAAATTGCCCCTGATTGAAAACCACTGCTCATAGGTAATTTTTTCTTGTGTTTCTAATTTTTTAAAAAGATTATATTTATTTATTTGAGAGAGAGAGAGAACAAGCTGGGTAGGGGGGAGAGGGGCAGAGTGAGAGGGAGAAGCAGATTCCTCATTGAGCAAGGAGCCCGATGTGAGACTTGATCCCAGGACCCTGAGATCATGACCTGAGCTGAAGGCAGACACTCAACCAACTGAGCCACCCAGGTGCCCCAGTCAGAGTTCTGTTTTAGAGTGAGGAAAAGGTGCTCAGAATCTCATACCTATTTTCTAAATTCCTTTTCCTATAACAAAGGTGTTTAGAGACTATGGGAGAGGCCACTTTGTAATTAATCTTAGCAGTGATTTCATAAGCTAATCAAAATGAAAAAACCAAATTAAACTAATCTTAAGTGTTTGAGCTCATTTTATCTGATCAGACTCCTTTAATTTCTTTACTTTTGACTAATGTGGTACTTCTGAGATTGTGTATTTTGGAAATACCAACTTCATTTTAGAATCTTAGATTATTG
The DNA here is from genome assembly GCF_004348235.1 of Phoca vitulina. Classification (NCBI taxonomy): domain Eukaryota; kingdom Metazoa; phylum Chordata; class Mammalia; order Carnivora; family Phocidae; genus Phoca; species Phoca vitulina. Next base: position 8,854,331 of record NW_022589716.1, read on the forward strand.
TATATTTATTAATAATATATCTGTATACCTTTTAATAGCTTGCATTTGTATTATTTTTTGTACTGATATTCTTAAACTTTAAAAATTTAACAGATGGAAATAACAATTTCATTGCCTGTGGCAATGATATTTTGTGGAACCATGGTGAAAATTCTTTAGTGTTTGTAAAATATAATCATTTAGTGATTCCACACACTTAAAGTGATAAAAAATGCATTTCTATGTATCTTTTGTCTTAATATTATAGTCACAATAAATAAAAATTTCAGTAGGTTTTTCGTAGCTGTTAGTGGTTAAAAAAAATTAAAAGGCGACTTATTACTATGTCTTGAGTTGTGTATGACTTATACTAAAAATAAAACTCGAAATAGCCCAAATAAAATAATATCTGAAGTAGATAGCAAATATAGTGTTCAGAAATCTTCATAAGTGGTAAAACATTTTTTTCTATAAAACAGTTTTAAAAGTCTCAAGGCTTAATTGTTTTGTTCTCTATGAATACTCTGTAATAAGATGTTACATTCTTAAGGGAAAAGTGGGATGATTATAAAATACCCTTTCAGTTATATATTTTTGTGACCACATGCCAAAGTTGTACGTTTAAGAGAGGGATATTATGTAGGAAAAATATACTACTCAATTTTATTCTCAATGATCTTAAGAAAGATAGGTTTTTATTTTTTGCATTTTTTGAAGACTTTATTTTTACAGAATACACTATAGGGTAGAACTTATTTTGGCTGTATAATTTTAGAAATCAGAAGTTTTTGAGACACAATATTATCTTCTGGTGAAACGTCATGTTACATAATTGTTAGGCTTGCCATAATACTAGCTTTCTTAAGAATATACATAAAGAAAGAATAAGAGAGTAAGATAAGATTAAGAAAAGGACAGCAGATATTTGACAATAATTTTGTGTTTTTTATAAAACATATGCTCAAGAGGAAAAGAATGACATTCAAGAGAGTTTATATTTCCCATTTTGTAGTTTCAGGATCAGCTTTTATGTAATTACTGTCAACTGGATACCTAGAATTCTGCCAGATAGCTACAGGGCCTTATAGAGTGTTTTATATTGCAAAAGTAGAGGTATAGAGGCATGGAACTGCAAGAAATGTTCAAAGAATGTTAGATAGTCCAAACTGGCTAGGGCATAGTACAGGAAAGTGATGGATCGTAAGGCAGGAAAGGGAGGGTGGATTCATATTTGAAGACTCTTATATGCCAAAGAATATAAGGAATGCTAAAGAATTTGGATTTTCTCTCTGGCAACGGGGAAACTGCCATTTAACAGAGGCATGGATCTACTCTTGCCACACAGCATAATAATTATTATTTTTTTAATAGATGTACTTATTTATTTGAGAGGGAGGAGAGAGAGAACAAGTGAGCGAGTAGGGAGGGAGGGGCAGAAGGGGGGAGAGAGAGAGAGAATCTCAAGCAGAACCCCTCACTGAGTGTGAAGCGCGACGCAGGCCTCAATCTTACGATCCTGAGATCATGATCTGAGCAGAAATTAAGTCAGACTCTTGATGTGCACTTAATCCACTGAGCCACCCAGGCACCCACATGCAGCATAATTATAAAATAAAGTTTTGCCATCAGGGAAGTGCAAATCAAAACCACAATGAGATACCACCTTACACCTGTTAGAATCATGGAACACTACATCAAAAACTAATGATGAGTACTCTATGGTGACTAACATAACATAATATAAAAAATTCTAAAAAAAGATAAGTGAAAAAAAGGGAATAACAAATGTTGGGGAGGTTGTGGAGAAAGGGGAACCCTCTTACACTGCTGGTGGGAATGCAAGCTGGTACAGCCACTCTGGAAAACAGTATGGAGGTTCCTCAGGATGTTAAAAATAGAGCTACTCTATGACCCAGCAATTGCACTATTGGGTATTTACCCCAAAGGTACAGATGTAGTGAAAAGAAGGGGCACATGCACCCCGATGTTCATAGCAGCATTGTCCACAATAGCCAAACTGTGGAAGGAGCCAAGATGTCCTTCAACAGATGTATGGATAAAGAAGATGTGGTTCATATATACAATGGAATATTATTACTCAGCCATCAGAAAGGATGAATACCTACCATTTGCATCGACATGGAGGAAACTGGTCGGTATTACGCTAAGTGAAATAAGTCAAGCAGAGAAAGACAATTATCATATGGTTTCACTCGTATGTGGAACATAAGGAATAGTGCAGAGGACCATAGGGGAAGGGAGGGAAAACTGAATGGGAAGAAATCAGAGAGGGAGACAAACATTGAGAGAGTCTGGACTCCGGGAAATAAATTGAGGGTTGCAGAAGGGAGGGATTGGGGGGATGGGGTAACTGGGTGATGGGCATTAAGGAGGGCATGTGATCTGATGAGCACTGGGTGTTATACACAACTAATGAATCATTGAACACTACATCAAAAACTAATGATGTACTAATAGAACTTAATAAAAAAAAGGAAAAAATATAAAAGAGTTTATTGGAGAAGCAGTAAGCACCTGTTAAAGATACATATTGAAGTGTTTATGGATGAATTCTAAAATTGCTCTGAAATACTGTAGTAGGTAAAAATGTGTATGTGGGGATTAATAAATCAAGATTGGCAAAATGTTAATAATCATTAAAGGTGAATGGTAGGTTTATGTAGGCTCAGTACATTCTGTCTAATTCTGTATGTATTTGAAATGGGGATAACATTATTACTTATTTCATAGAATTGTTACAAGAAATCAATGATCTTACATGAAGCTCTTAACACAGTGCTTAACACATGATAACAGTACAATAAATATTTGCTTCTGTTGCTATAACAACTACTGCTATGATAGCATAGGGCTTGCTAATGAGACTTTAAAGACTTGACAACACCTTGAAGGACAGAAAAAGAGGAACTAGTACAGAGACTGAGAAATAGAGGTGATAGTTGGCTAAGGAGAAGAAAGATGTTTTGTTGTTTTTTTTTTTTTAAAGGGTAATTAATGATTTCAAGTACTGTGGAGTAGTCTAGTAGAATGGGTACTGAGTAGGGGCTATTATATTTGGCAATTAGAAGGCCATTGGTGACTTTTAAGGGAATCTGATTTAATAGCATGATAGTGGCAGAGAGCCAGAATCTAGTGAGTAGATTATGGGTGAAAGGAAGAAAGTAGATACAGATTCTAAGGAATGTAAATTTGTTGGTTTGGGGAGTAGAAAACTCTGATGAACATTTTGAATTTGATTTATATAAAATTCTAGAAAATGCTAATAATTTATAATGCCTTAAGTTTAGTGGTTCCCTGCCAATAGTGTTGAAGAGATGGATGGATTACAAAAAGATATGAGAAAACTTTTGGGGGTGGTGCAAATTATCTTAATTGTGCCCATGATTTCACTGTAAATATACTTTATGCCAAAAAGGCACCAAATTCTACACTGTTAGTATTTACAGTTTATGGTATATCAGCTATACCTCAATTAAGTTGTTAAAAAAACAAATGGCTTTTATATCAAACCCTGAAGATGTGATTTCATATTTATTCTGAAAGTTATCATTTCAGTTTCTCAATTTACTTTCTAGTTTTAGTGATTAATTTTGATACAGACTTGGTCAAATATCAAGTAATACGAGACCTTTCTAACAATTATTTTTATTTTTATTATTATTTTTTAAAAATATTTTATTTTATTTATTTTAATTTATTTGACAGAGAGAGAGACAGCGAGAGAGGGAACACAAGCAGGGGGAGTGGGAGAGGGAGAAGCAGACTTCCTGCTGAGTAGGAAGCCTGATGCAGGGCTCGATCCCAGGACCCTGGGATCATGACCTGAGCCAAAGGCAGACACTTAATGACTGAGCCACCCAGGTGCCCCTAACAATTTTTTTTAAATGAACGAAAACTGTAGTTGTCATCAATAGTTCTCCTAACTGAAAACTTTTTTTAAAGGTGACTTTTATCATTGTTACTCAGCATTGGAATTTTGTGTTTGTGATTTGGAATTTATCTAACAGCCACATGTTAAGTGTACTCCATTGATGGGCCTTATTATTATAGTGTTTGTATTGTTGTAGGTGGGTAGAAAGTGGTAGATGTTGAAAAGAATGAAGGCTAGGTGATATTTTGTGCTGGGCTTACTCAGTGTGTTTGGAAGTCTTCAAGACCACCCCTAGGTTTAAAGATTTGCTATGAGGACCCACAGGATTCATTATATAGTTGCACTCAAAGCTATGAATTACTACAGTGAAGAATACAAATCAAAATCAGCAAAGGGAAAAGATGCATGGGCTAAAGTCTGGAGAAATCAGGCACAAGTTTCCAAGAGTCTTTTCCCAATGGAGTCACACAGGACAAACCTAATTCCCCCAACAACACTTTGACAACACGTGTGAAATGTTGCCAAACAGAGAAGCTTGTTTGAGACCTGGTGCCGGGAGTTTTAATTGGGCACTGGTCACGTAAACAGCCTCTGCCCAGCATATAACAAAATTCCACACTCCCAGAAGGAAAGCAGGTGTTCATCATAAAACATATGGTTTGTGCAAAATAGTTTAGGCACAGTGAGCAATTCTTACCAGTTAGTGGTGAGGACCCTGCCCAAATTTAAGTTTAAAATAGGTATAAGAGTTTCCATTTGGCCCACGTTTTCAGCAACACTTTTCATTTTTAGTATTTTAAATTTTAGCCATTCATATGGATGGGGTAGTAGTATCTTGTTATGATCTTAATTTTTATTTCCCTGATGACTAAAGAAGTTGAACACTTTTTCAAATGTTTACTGGCCTTTCACCTCATTTTTCCTTGTAGTGTCTTTTCATGTCTCTCACTTATATTTTACTGTTTTTTTAATTGAATTATATGAATTCTTTATTCTGGATATAAGTCTTTGTAAATATACTCTTTTAGTCTGTGGCTTGCCTTTTTATTTTCTTAATATTGTGTTCTGAAGAGTAGATTTTAATTTTGAGGAAGTCTAATTTGTCATTTAAAATTTTTTTGTTATGGTAGAGCTAATGTTCTATCTTTAGTATTATTGTCTAATTCATTTTCTGTCAGTTGAGTTAGTTGTATTTTGCAGGAAATTTGTCTATTTCATTTGTTTTTTATTTTTGTTATTATTCCAGCTATTTATTATTTTTTAATGTCTTTAAGATATTTAGTGGTAATCCCTCCTTCATTCCAGATTTTAGGAATTTATGCCCTTTTTCTTGATCAAATCTATGTAAATTTTTATTTTGTTGGTCTTTAAAAAAAGTTAACTTTTGACTTTAAACATTTCTTTTTGTCCATTATTTCAAAGCTATTTTTTTAAAATTTAAATTCAATTAGCCAAGGTGTAGTACATCTTTGGTTTTTGATATAATGTTCAATGATTCATCTGTTCAGTATAACAAAGCTCTCTTCTTTTTAATTTCCTAGTCATTTTATTTATACTGGTTATTCACTTTTATTTTTAAAAGATTTTCATTGGATATACAATTCTAGGTTTACATTTAAATACGTCAGTCCACTGTCTTCTGGCTTTACAGTATTTCTGATGTAAAGTATTCTTACTTCTGTTTCTTGTACTATAGTTACTTAAAATTTTTATTTTGTTTTTCATTTCTGGATGCTTTTATGATTTTCTATTTATCATTGTTTTTTGGCAGTTTGCTTATGAGGTATTTTGGTGTTGTGTGTGTCTGTGTTTTATCCAAATTTATATCATGGTGCTGCCAAATCTGTGGGTTTATGTTTTTCATCTAATTAAGAAATTAAAAAGGGGAGCCCTCTTACACTGTTGGTGGGAATGCAAACTGGTGCAGCCACTCTGGAAAATAGTATGGGGGTTCCGCAAAAAGTTAAAAATAGAACTACCCAGGGCACCTGGGTGGCTCAGTCGTTAAGCATCTGCCTTCCTCTCAGGTCATGATCCCAGGGTCCTGGGATCGAGCCCCACATTGGGCTTCCTGCTCCGCGGGAAGCCTGCTTTTCTCTCTCCCACTCCCCCTGCTTGTGTTCCCTCTCTCGCTGTGTCTGTCAAATAAATAAAATCTTTAAAAAAAAAGTAGAACTACCCTATAAACTAGCAATTGTACTACTAAGTATTTACCCAAAGAGTATGAAAATACTAATTCAAAGGGGCACATACACCCCAATGTTTACAGCAGCATTATCAACAATAGCCAAGTTATGGAAACAGCCCAGATGTCCATCGACTGATGAATGGATAAAGATGATGTGGTATATACATACAATGGACTATTATGCAGCCATCAAAAAGAATGAAATCTTGCCATTTTTAATGACATGGATGTAGCTAGAGAGTATTATGCTAAGCAAAATAAGTCAGTCAGAGAAAGAAATACCGTATGATTTCACTCATAGGTGGAATTTAAGAAACAAAACAGATGAACATGGAGGGGGGAAAGAGAGGCAAACCAGAAAACAGACTCTTAACGATAGAGAACAAACTGAGGGTTGCTGGAGAGGAGGTGGGTTAAATGTATGATGGGTATTAAGGAGGGTGCACTTGTGATGAGCACCAGGTGTTGTATGTAAGTGATGAACCACTGAATTCTACACCTGAAACTAATATTACACTGTATGTTAACTAACTGGAATTTAAATAAAAACTTGAAATAATTTAGAAATTAAAAAAAATAATTTAGACATTTTTTGCTATGATTTCCTCAAATATTTCTTTGCTCTCTCTTTTTTTTTTGTATTCCAGTTACACATATTTAATGCTGTCTTATATTACTTCACAGTTTTTTTTTTTTTTTTTTTACTGATGTTTTATTTTACTTTTCAGCCTTTCCCTCAACTCTGTTCTTTTATTTGGATAGTTTTAATACTAGGTCTTCAAGTGTGCTACTCTTTCTTCTACAGTATTTAATCTGTCATTAAACACCTTGAATGAACATTTTCATTTAGATGTGTTTTTCAGTTCTTTTATTTCCATTTTGTTCCATTTTATATATTTATTGCATTTTCATTATGTTCATGTTTTCTTTTAAATTTTTGAGCAGATTTTAATAGCTGTTTTAAACTTCTTTTCTGCTAGTTCACATTGTGTATCATTTTTGTTCTGTTTTTATTGATGGCTTATATTTTCTCATACCTAGTAGTTTTGTTTTGTTCTGTTTTCTAGAATTTTGAAGTTATATTGTTGAATTTCTTTTTTTTTTTTTTTAAGATTTTATTTATTTATTTGACAGAGAGAGACACAGTGAGAGAGGGAATACAAGCAGGGGGAGTGGGAGAGGGAGAAGCAGGCTTCCTGCTGAGCAGGGAGCCCGATGCGGGGCTTGATCCCAGGACCTGGAATCATGACCTGAGCGGAAGGCAGGCGCTTAACGACTGAGCCACCCAGGCGCCCCTATTGTTGAATTTCTTGATCTGAATTTTGTCATCTTCCTTTAAAGAAAGCTTAATTCTTTTTTTTTTTTTTTTTTAAGTAGGCCCTGCACCCAGTGTGGGGCTCAAACTTGTGACCCTGAGATCAGGAATTGCATACTCTACCAGCTGAACCAGCCAGGTGCCCCTAAAAGTTTAATTCATTTTTGCATACAATTAATTTACTTGTAATTCATCTTTTTTTTTTTTTTAAGATTTTATTTATTTGACAGAGAGAGACACAGTGAGAGAGGGAACACAAGCAGGGGGAGTGGAAGAGGGAGAAGCAGGCTTCCCGCCGAGCAGGGAGCCTGATGTGGGGCTCGATCCCAGGACCCTGGGATCATGACCTGAGCCGAAGGCAGACGCTTAATGACTGAGCCACCCAGGCACCCTACTTGTAATTCATCTTGATCCTTAAGGTTTGTTAGAGTATGTTTAGAGTAGCCTTTACTCTAGGATTCTTTTGACCTTACCCTTAACATGCAGTCTTACTGAGTCTTTATTGAAAGACCCATGTGTTCACTGAGTTTTTTCCACTCTGTTGGATTAGAACTTAAATGTGTACCAATTTTATGTTTGCTCCAGGAATTGATTACCTTAAAGCTGCCCATTAGTTGCTCTTTCCCTGGCCTTGTAGAGTCTTACTCTGTGCAATTACAGCTTAGTTTTCAAGCAAAGACTCAAGGAGATCTCTATGAGGAATCCTTTAATTCTTGGTCTTCATGATTCTCTTCTGTTATGTTGCACAAAATCCAGCCCTCCCACACTTCTTTTACTAATGTTTGATAGTGCTTTGCTCTTTGCTGTCCCTTTCTGACCTATAAAGGCCTCTGGACAAAAAGTGTTGGAAAATTATGACTCACTTCATTTGTTTCCCTTCTAGTGATCACACATTCCTGTGCTGCTGATTGTCCAGTGTCTGAAAATAGTTGCTTCACATATTTTGTTCAGTGTTTTTAGTTGTTTTTGACAGATGACAGATCATGGTTTTCTTTGTTATACTTTATGTTTTTGAGATAATTAAGGAGTTATATGCAGTTGTAATAGATACCTTAAAGTCCTCCATTGATAATATCTTGTAAAACTGTAGTACAGTATCAAAACCAGGATAGTGACATTAATATAATCAAGAGGCAGAACATTTCCATCACCACAAGGATCTCTCATGTTGCCCTTTTATAGCCATACCCACGTCCCTCTACCTCTACCTGGTAATCTCTGGCAACCAGTAATCTGTTCTCTGTTTTTTATAATTTTGTCATTTAAAAATGTATGGAGGTGGAACCATACAGTATGCAACATTTTAGAATTGGAAATTTTCACTCAGCATAACTGTAGAGATTTGCCCATGTTTTTGTATATATTAATAGTTACTCCTTTTTAATTTTGAGTTATATTTAATGGTATGTTTAACATTTCACATTTGGAAGGTTATCAGAGTTGTTTCCAGTTTTTTACTATTAAAAGAGAGCTGATATAACCATATGTATTAAGTTTTTATAGTTTTGTGAACAAAAGTTTATATTTTTCTGGGGTAAATGCCCAGGCATGCACTTGTTGGCTTACATGGTAGTTGCAGATTTAGTTTTTTAAAAAACTGCCAAACCATTTTCTAGACAGGTGGTGCCATTTTACATTTCCACCTGCAGTGTATGAGAGATCTAGGTTCTTTGCGTTCTTGCCAGCATTTGATTTTGTCACTATTTTCTATTTTAGTCATTCTGATAGGTGTAGTGGTATCTCATTGTAGTTTTTTTTCATTGTAGTTAATTTGCATTTCCCTAATGGCTAATGACATTGAACCACCTATCTTTTCACATGTTTATTTGCCATCTATATCTACTCTTCATGCCTTTTACCCATTTTCTAACTGGACTTTCTTTTTTTAACTGTTGTGTTTTGAAGTTCTTTATATATTCTAGATACTAGTTTTATATCAGATGTGTAGTTTGAAAAATTTTCCCTCCATCTGTAGCTTTTCCTTTTATGCTCTTGACAGAGTCTTTCATAGAGAAAGTTTTAAATTTTGGGTGAAGTCTGACTTACCAGTGTTTTCTTTCATGGATTGTGCATTTGGTATAATATAAACTTTAGGAGTTCTTCATCTACCCCTAGTCTCCTGTGTAGAAGATTTCTTCTTATATTTTTTCTTAAGTTACGAAGTTTTATGTGATCTATCTGAAGTTAATTTTTAGAGCAGGTTTGATAGGTTGACTTATCCTATCTGTGACTGATTTTGGTATCAGGGTTATTGTTGTGCTTTTGGATGGCCAATTGCTCCAGCTTCATTTGTTGAAAAGGTTATTTTTCCCCTATTAAATTGCTATTGTAAAATATTTAGGTATGTTTGTGAGGTCTAATTCTGGTTTCTCTGTTCTCTTCCATTGATCTGTTTTTCTGTCCCTCTGCCAGTACTGCTCAGTCTTGATTTCTGTAGTTATATAACAAGTCTTAAAATCAGATAGATTGGTGGAAGGAGCAATATGGCAGAGGAGTAGGAGACCTGAATTTCGTCTGGTCCCAAGAATTCAGCTAGATAGGTATCAAACCATTCTGAACACCTACAAACTCAACAGGAGATCGAAGAAAGGAATAGCAGCAACTCTATGAACAGAAAAGCAACCACTTTCTGGAAGGTAGGACATGTGGAAAAGTGAATCTGAGGTGATATTTGGGAAGATAGACTGCGGGGGGAGGGAGCCTCCATCACCCGCTACGAGCAAGTGATAGAGCAGCGGAGCACAAAATCGGAACTTTTGGAAGCCAGCTCTGCTGAGGGACATCGCTCCAGTGGCTAAGCAAGGGGTGGAACCCTCGCTGGGACAGTGTGGTCTCAGGACCCTTGGGGTCACAGAAAGACCGGGGGTGCCTGAGTGCGGCAGAGCTCCCAGGTATCAGAGCAGGAAAGCAGGCTGCAAAGATGGAGCCAATGAGTGGGCTGTCAGCTCGGGGTTGCCATAAACTGTGATCCACAACACAGTCGGGCCACTACTCTTCTTTGAGCAGAGACCCAACAAGCGGCAGATCCAGGGAGACTCCTCTTCCTCCCCGGGGAGGAGAGGCACGGGAGCCCACCGCAGGAAATCTGCTGGGTTTGGAGACTCCAGACGGGGTCATGTGCTAGAGATAGAAATGCTTGGTCACAGCCCAGGTGAGTATGGAATGCAGCCGGAGACCAGGGGGACAGGAATGATTGACTGCTTTTCTCTGGGGGCTCACTGAGGACTGGGGCCCTGAGTTCTTGGCTCCTCCAGGGCCGGAGATTGGGAGGCTGCCATTTTCATTTAAATACTCCAAAGCTATACGGAAAGCTTTCAGGGAACAAAAGCTACTGAGAGCAAACCTGAGCAGATTACTTAGCCTGGCCCCTGGCAAGGGCGGTGCAGTTCTGCCCAAGGCAAAGACATTTGCGAATCACTCCAACAGGCCCCTCCCCCAGAAGATCAGCAAGAACATCCAACCAAGACCAAGTTTACCTATCAATCAATAAGAACTGCAGAACTCCAGCACTAGGGGAATACAGCACATAGAATTCAAGGCTTTTTTCCCCGTGATTCTTTAGTTTTTCAAAGTTAATTTTTTAAATTTTCTTTTTCTATTTTCTTTTGAATTTTTCTTTTTCCCGTTTTCAACCAACATCTTATCAATTCCTTTTTTAAAAATCTTTTTTAATTTTCATTTTTAGAGTCACATTCTATGACTTCATTGTAGTTAACGTTATTTTTTGTGTATATATATAAGTTTTTCTCTATTTAAATTTTTGAGATACAGTTTATTCTAACAGACCAAAATATACTCTAAATCTCTAGTGTATGGCTTTGTTCTAGTCTCCCGCCTGATCATATTCTCTCCTTTTTTTCTTTTAAATTTTTCTTCTTTCTTTCTTCAACCAACTTCTTATCAATTCCCTTTTTAAAATCTTTTAAAATTTTCATCTTTACAGTCATATTCCATCCCTTCATCGTATTTACCCTTATTTTTGTATATGTATAAGTCTTTCTTTAAAATTTTGGGAGGCAGTTTCTTCTAACAGACCAAAATACACCCAAAATCTAGTGTGTGGCTCTGTTCTATTCACCAGCCTGATCATATTCTTCTTCTTCTTCTTTTTTTTAATTTCCCTTTCTTTTCCCCTGGTTTCGGGTCTCTTCTGATTTGCTTAGTGTATATTTTTGGGGGTCGTTGTTACCCTGTTAGCATTTTGTTGTCTCATTCATGTATTCTCCTCTGGACAAAATGACAAGATGGAAAAACTCACCTAAAAAAAGGAATAAGAGGCAGCACTGACTGCCAGGGACCTGATCAATACAGACATTAGTAAGATGTCAGAACTAGAGTTCAGAATGATGATTATAAAGATACTAGCTGGGCTTGAAAAAAACAGAAGATACAAGAGAATCCCTTTCTGGAGAAATAAAAGAACTGAAATCTAACCAAGTTGAAATCAAAAAGGCTATTAATGAGGTGCAATCAAAAATGGAGGCTCTAACTGCTAGGATAAATGAGGCAGAAGAGAGATTTAGTGATACAGAAGACCAAATGATGGAGAAAAAGGAAGCTGAGAAAAAGATATAAACAACTACTGGACCACGAGGGCAGAATTTGAGAGATAAGTGATACCATAAAGCGAAACAACATTAGAATAGTTGGTTTCCCAGAAGAAGAAGGAGAGAGAGGGGCAGAAGGTATATTGGAGCAAATTATAGCAGAGAACTTCCCTAATTTGGGGAAGGAAACAGGCATCAAAATCCAGGAGGCACAGAGAACCCCTCTCAAAATCAATAAAAATAGGTCAACACCCCGACATCTAATAGTAAAACTTACAAGTTTCAGAGACAAAGAGAAAATCCTGAAAGCAGCTTGGGATAAGAGGTCTGTAGCCTACAACAGTAGAAACATTAGATTGGCAGCCGACCTATCCACAGAGACCCTGCAGGCCAGAAAGGACTGACATGATATATTCAGAGCACTAGAGGAAAAAATTATGCAGCCAAGACTACTATATCCAGCTAGGCTGTCATTGAAAATGGAGAGATAAAAAGCTTCCAGGACAAACAAAAACTAAAAGAATTTGCGAACACCAAACCAGCCCTACAAGAAATATTGAAAGGGGTCCTCTAACAAAGAGAGAGCCTAAAAGAAACAGACCAGAAAGGAACAGAGACAATATACAGTAACAGTCACCTTGCAGGTAATACAATGGCTCTAAATTCATATCTTTCAGTAGTTGCCCTGAATGTAAATGGGCTAAATGCCCCAATCAAAAGACACAGGCTATCAGATTGGATAAAAAAACAAGACCCATCGATATGCTGTCTGCAAGAGACTCATTTTAAGACCCAAAGACACCTCCAGATTGAAAGTGAGATGGTGGAAAACAATTTACCATGTTATTGGACACCAAAAGAAAGTTGGGGTGGCAATCCTTATATCAGACCAATTAGATTTTAAACCAAAGACTATAATAAGAGATGAGGAAGGACACTACATCCTACTTAAAGGGTCTATCCAAAAAGAAGATCTAACATTTGTAAATATCTATGCCCTTAACATGGGAGCAGCCAATTATATAAGCCAATTAATAACAAAATCAAAGAAACACATTGACAATACAGTAATAGTGGGGGACTTTAACACCCCCCTCACTGCAGTGGAGAGATCATCTAAGCGGAAGATCAACAAGCAAATAAAGACTTTAAATGACACACTGGACCAAATGGACTTCACAGACATATTCAGAACATTCCATCCCAAAGCAACAGAATACACATTTTTCTCTAGTGCCCATGGAACATTCTCCAGAATAGATCACATCCTAGGCCACAAATCAGGTCTCAACTGATAGCAAAGGATTGGGATCATTCCCTGCATATTTTCGGACCACAATGCTTTGAAACTAGAACTCAATCATAAGAGGAATGTTGGAAAGAACTCAAATACATGGAGGCTAAAGGGTATCCTACTAAAGAATGAATGGGTCAACCAGGAAATTAAAGAAGATTTAAAAAAATTAATGGAAAGAAATGAAAATGAAAACACAACTGTTCAAATCTTTGGGATGCAGCAAAGGCGGACCTAAGAGGAAAGTATATAGCAATACAAGCCTTTCTCAAGAAACAAGAAAGGTCTCAAGTACACAACCTAACCCCACACCTAAAGGAGCTGGAGAAAGAACAGCAAATAAAGCCTAAACCCAGCAGGAGAAGAGAGATAATAATGATCAGAGCAGAAATCAATGAAATAGAAACCAGAAGAACAGTAGAACAGATCAATGAAACTAGAAGCTGGTTCTTTGAAAGAATTAATAAGATTGATAAAGCGCTGGCCAGACTTATCAAAAAGAAAAGAGAAAGGACCCAAACAAATAAAATCATGAATGAAAGAGGAAAGATCATAACTAACACCAAAGAAATACAAACAATTATAAGAACATATTATGAGCAACTATATGCGAGCATATTAGACAATCTGGAAGAAATGGACGCATTCCTAGAGATGTATCAACTACCAAAACTGAACCAGGAAGAAATAGAAAACCTGAACAGACCCATAACCAGCAAGGAAATTGAAGCAGTTATCAAAAATCTCCCAACAAACAAGAGCCCTGGGCCAGGCGGCTTCCCAGGGGAATTCTACCAAACATTTAAAGAAGAATTAATACCTATTCTTCTGAAACTGTTCCAAAAAATAGAAATGGAAGGAAAACTTCCAAACTCATTTTATGAGGCCAGCATTATCTTGATCCCCAAAACCAGACAAAGACCCCACTAAAAAGGAGAATTACAGACCAATATCCCTGATGGACATGGATGCAAAAATTCTGACCAAAATACTAGCCAATAGGATCCAACAGTACATTAAAAGGATTATTCACCACGACCAAGTGGGATGTATCCCTGGGATGCAAGTTTGGTTCAACATCCGCAAATCAATCAATGTGATACAATACATTAATAAAAGAAAGAACAAGAACCATAGGATCCTCTCAATAGATGCAGAAAAAGCATTTGACAAAGTACAGCATCCTTTCTTGATTAAAACTCTTCAGAGTGTAGGGATAGAGGGCACATACCTCAATATCGTAAAAGCCATCTATGAAAAACCCACAGCGAATATCATTCTCAATGGGGAAAAACTGAGAGCTTTTCCCCTAAGGTCAGTAACGTGACAGGGATGTTCACTTATCACCACTGCTATTCAACATAGTGCTAGAAGTCCTAGCCTCAGCAATCAGACATCAAAAAGAAAGAAAAGGCATCCAAATTGGCAAAGAAGAAGTCAAACTCTCACTCTTTGCAGATGACATGACACTTTATGTGGAAAACCCAAAAGACTCCACCCCAAAACTGCTAGAACTCATACAGGAATTCAGTAAAGTGGCAGGATATAAAATCAATGCACAGAAATCAGTGGCATTTTTATACACCCACTACAAGACAGAAGAAAAAGAAATTAAGGAGTTGATCCCATTTACAGTTGCACCCAAAACCATAAGCTACCTAGGAATAAATCTAACCAAAGAGGCAAAGAATCTGTACTCAGAAAACTATAGAATACTCATGAAAGAAATTGAGGAAGACACAAAGAAATGGAAAAACGTTCCATGCTCATGGATTGGAAGAACAAATATTGTGAAAATGTCAATGCTACCTAGAGTAATCTACACTTTTAATGCAACCCCTATCAAAATACCATCAACATTTTTCAAATTAATGGAACAAATAATTCTAAAATTTGTATGGAACCAGAAAAGATCCTGAATATCCAGAGGAATGTTGAAAAAGAAAAGCAAAGCCGGCGGCATCACAGTTCTGGACTTCAAGCTCTATTACAAAGCTGTCATCATCAAGACAGTATGGTACTGGCA
Source organism: Phoca vitulina (assembly GCF_004348235.1). Classification (NCBI taxonomy): domain Eukaryota; kingdom Metazoa; phylum Chordata; class Mammalia; order Carnivora; family Phocidae; genus Phoca; species Phoca vitulina. The sequence goes on from NW_022589716.1 coordinate 8,869,572, forward strand.
CAAAAACAGACACATAGATCAGTGGAACAGAATAGAGAGCCTAGAAATGGACTCGCAACTCTATGGTCAACTAATCTTCGACAAAGCAGGAAAGAATGTCCAATGGAAAAAAACCAGTCTCTTCAACAGATGGTGTTGGGAAAATTGGACAGCCACATGCAGAGGAATGAAACTGGACCATTTCCTTACACCACACACAAAAATAGACTCAAAATGGGTGAAAGACCTAAATGTGAGACAGGAATGCATGAAAATCCTAGAGGAGAACACAGGCAGCAACCTCTTTGATCTCCGCCGCAGCACTCTCTTCCTAGAAACATCGCCAAAGGCAAGGGAAGCAAGGGCAAAAATGAATATAGGGACTTCATCAAGATAAAAAGCTCTTGCACAGCAAAGGAAACAGTCAACAAAATCCAAAAACTCTGAGAGAATGGGAGAAGATATTGCAAATGACATATCAGATAAAGGGCTAGTATCCAAAATTTATAGAGAACTTATCAAACTCAACACCCAGAGAACAAAGAATCCAATCAAGAAATGGGCAGAAGACATGAACAGATATTTCTGCAAAGAAGACATCCAAATGGCCAACAGACACATGAAAAAGTGCTCAACATCACTCAGCATCAGGGAAATCCAAATCAAAACCTCAATGAGCTACCACCTCACACCAGTCAGAATGGCTAAAATGAACAAGTCAGGAAACAACAGACCTTGGCGAGGATGTGAGAAAGGTGAACCCTTCTACCCTGTTGGTGGGAATGAAAGCTGCTACAGCCACTCTGGAACACAGTGTGGAGGTTCCTCAAAAAGTTGAAAATAGAGCTACCTTACGACCCAGCAATTGCATTACTAGGTATTTACCCCAAAGATACAAATGTAGTGATTGGAGGGAGAAGGGGCATTTGCACCCCAGTGTTTATAGCAGCAATGTCCACAATAGCCAAAAAATGGAAAGAGCCAAGATGTCCATCAACAGATGAATGGATAAAGAAGATGTGGTGTATACACACACACACACACACACACACACACATACACACACACTAGAATATTATACAGCCATCAAAAAAACCGAAATCTTGCCCTTGGCAGCGACGTGGATGGAACTAGAGGGCATTATGCTAAGTGAAATAAGTCAATCAGAGAAAGACTGTTATCATATGATCTCACTGATATGAAGAATTTGAGAAACAAGACAAGATCATAGGGGAAATTGGGAAAAATGAAACAAGACGAACCAGAGAGGGAGACAAACCATAAGAGACCCTTAATCTCAGGAAACAAACTGAGGGTTGCTGGAGTGGAGGTGGGTGGGAGGGATGGGGTGGCTGGGTGATGGACATTGGGGAGGGTATGTGCTATGGTGAGTGCTGTGAATTGTGTAAGACTGATGAATCTCAGACCTGTAACCTGTACCCCTGAAACAAATAATACATTATATGTTAATTTAAAAAAATTAAGGAGGCCAATTTTGATGAAAAAAAAAAGATTGTATAAAATTGGTGTTAATGGCTCAATAACTGTTTGGACGAATTTTCCAATGAGGTCATCTGGGCTTGGTGATCTCCTTATCAAGAGTCTTTTAATTAAAATTTTAATTTCTTTGAAAAAAAATCAGATTGATTTTTTTTTCACACTTTACTCTTTTTAAAAAAGATTTATTTCTTTTCGAGAGAGAGAGAGAGAGCCCAGCTGGAGGGGCAGAGGGAGGGAGAGAGAATCTCAAGTTGACTCCATGCTGAGTTCTGAGCCTGACATGGGGATTGATCCCACGTCCCTGAGATCACAACCTGAGCTGAAACCAAGAGTCAGACACCTAACTGATTGCGCCACGAGGCATGCCCTCATACTTTATTCTATTTAAAAATTCTTTTAACTACTCTTGTTTCCCCCTTTTCCATATAAATTTTAGAATAATATTGAGTATATGTAAAAGATCTTGCTAGGATTTTATAAGGATCATATTAATAAACGTGTATCAGTTTGGGGAAAACTGACATATTATGCTGTGAGTCTTCAGGTTTCTATGCACATAAATCTTTGATTTATCAGTGTTTTTGACTTTTCCATATACAAGTTATGTACCTTTTTTGTTAGATTTACACCTAAATATATCCTATTTTTGAGAGATTATATATGGTATTGTATTTTTATTTTCATTGTGCATAGATTCATTGCTAGTATATAGAAATACAATTGATTTGTGTATGTTTATTTGTATCCTGTGACCTTGTTGAACTCTCTTATTGGTTGTAGTATTTTTTTTTTTTAAAGGTTCCCTTGAGATTTTCTACATTGACAATCATGTCATTTGTAAATAGGGTCATTTTTATTTCTTCATTTCTGAACTGTATGCCTTTTGTTTCCTTTTTTAAATTAGTGCCTTATTGCACTGGCTAGAACTTCCAGCACTATGGTGAATATGAGTGGTGAAAGTGGACTTCTTTGCTTTATTCCTGATCTTAGGGGAAAGTGTTCATTGTTTCACCATTAAGTATAATGCTTCTTTGTAGGTGCTTTTCATCAAATTAGGAAGTTCTCTTCTGTTCCTAGTGTTGATTTTACTTAACTTTTTCATATTGAGGTATAGTTGACAAATAAGTTTTATATGTCTAATGTGTTCCATGTGATAATTTGATACATGTATACTTTGTGAAATTATTACCACATCCAGGTTAATGAAAACATCTGTTACCTCACATTTTTTCTGGTAAAAATGCATAAGATCTATTCTCTTAACAAGTTTCTAGTACACAACCCAGTTTTATTAATAATAGTCAATATGCAATACATCAGAACCTCAGAGCTTATTCATTAGCTTATGTAAGTTTCTTATTCAGCTTATAACTGAAAGGTTGTACCCTTTGACCACCATGTTTACAACTCCCCCACACTCCCAGGCCCTGGTAGCAACCATTCTACTCTCTATATGAGTTTGATGTTTATTTACTTATTTATTTATAGATTCCATACACAAGTGAAATCATAGAGTATTTGTCTTTCTGTGTCTGGCTAATGTCACTTAGCATAATGTTCTCCCATTTTATGTATGTTGCAAATGGCAGGATTTCCTTCTTTCCATTGGCTGAATAATAATCCATGTGTGTGTATGTGTGTGTATCACATCATCTTTATCTGTTCATACATTGATAGACACTTAGGTTGTTTCCATGTCTTGGCTATTGTGAATAATGCTGTAATGAATGTGGGAGTGCAGCTATTTCTTTGAGACATGATTGAGTTTATAGTTAAGATTATATCTTGTATACATGTATATATATGTATATGTATATATATAGCTAGAGTCGGATTCCTTGATCATATGGTAGTTCTATTTTTAATTTTTTGAGGAACCTAAATAGTGTTTTACATAATGGTTGTACCAGTTTATATGCCACCAATAGTGTATAGGGTTTCCTTTCTCCACATCTTCACCAAGACTTATTTTTTGTTTTTTGATAATAGCCATTCTAACAAATGTGAGGTGATATGTCATTGTTTTGGTTTGTATTTCCCTGATGATTAGTGATGTTGAACACCTTTTCATCTATCTTTTGGCCGTTTTTGTGTCTTTGGAGAATGTTTATTCAGTTCCTTTGTCCATTTTTAAGTCAGGTTGTTTTTTGCTTCTGAGTTGTAGGAGTTATAGGAGATGTCAGATATATACTTTGCAGATACTTTTCTTTCATTCCATATGTTGCCTTTTCATTTTGTTGAGTTTCCTTTGTTGTATAGAGGCTTTTTAGTTTGATGTAATCCTAATTATCTACTTTAGGTTTTGTTGTCTATGCTTTTGGCGTTATATCCAAAAAATCATTGCCAAGACCAATGTCAGATAGCATTTTCCTGTGTTTTCTTCTAGGATTTTTATGGTTTTGGGTCTTACATTTATTTTTTTTTATTTTTTATTTTTTTCCACAACCAGTAGGATAGCTATAATTTTTTTTTAATTTTTTTATTGTTATGTTAATCCCCATACATTACATCATTAGT
>NW_022589716.1:8878567-8969230 GCF_004348235.1 Phoca vitulina
GTCTGTTGCCAATCTAATGTTTCTACCATTGTAGGTTACATATCTCTTCTCCCGAGCTGCTTTCAGGATTTTCTCTTTGTCTCTGAGACTCGTAAGTTTTACTCTTAGATGTCGGGGTGTTGACCTATTTTTATTGATTTTGAGAGGGGTTCTCTGTGCTTCCTGGATTTTGATGCCTGTTTCCTTCCCCAAATTAGGGAAGTTCTCTGCTATAATTTGCTCCATTATACCTTCTGCCCCTCTCTCTCTTTCTTCTTCTTCTGGGATCCCAATTATTCTAATGTTGTTTCGTCTTATGGTATCGTTTATCTCTCGAATTCTGCCCTCGTGATCCAGTAGTTGTTTATCTCTCTTTTTCTCAGCTTCTTTATTTGCCATCATTTGGTCTTCTATCTCACTGATTCTTTCTTCTGCCTCATTTATCCTAGCAGTTAGCGCCCCCATATTTGATTGCACCTCATTGATAGCCTTTTTGATTTCTACTTGGTTCGATTTTAGTTCTTTTACTTCTCCAGAAAGGGTTTCTCTAATAACTTCCATGTTTTTTTCAAGCCCAGCTAGTATCTTTAAAGTGATGATTCTGAACTCTAGATCTGACATCGTACTAATGTCCGTATTGAGTAGGTCCCTGGCAGTCGGTACTACCTCTTGTTCTTTTTGTTGAGGTGATTTTTTCCGTCTTGTCATTTTGTGCAGAGGAGAATAGATTAATGAGAGAACAAAATGCTAGCAGGGTAACAACGTCCCAAGAAAATATACTCTAAACAAATCAGAAAAGACCTGAAGCAGTGGGAAAAGAAAGGGAAAGAGAGAAAAAAGAAAAGGAAAGAAAAAAAGAAAAAAGAAAAAGATAAAGATAAAAACAAACAAAAGCAGAACAAAACAAAACAAAACAAAAACAGAATGTGATCAAATATGATCAGGCTGGATTATAGATCAGTGCCACACACTAGATTTTGGGTGTATTTTGGTCTGTTAAAAGAAAGTCCCTCCCAAAATTTTAAAGAAAGAAAAACTTATATATGTACAAAAATAAGGGTTGATATGATGAAGGGATGGAATATGATTGTAAAGATGGAAATTATAAAAAATTTTAAAAAAGGATTTGATAAGTTGTTTGAAAAAAGAAAGAAGAGGATTAAAAAAAAAAAGAAAGAAAGAAAAAAGGGAGAGAATGTGATCAGGCAGGGGAGTAGAAAAAAACCATACACTAGAGATTTAGAGTATATTTTGATCTGTTAGAAGAAACTATCTCAAGATTTTAAAGAGAGAACAACTTATATATATATGCCAAAAATACGGGTAACTACTATGAAGGGATAGAATATGACTTCCAGAAAGTGGTCGCTTTTCTGTTCAGAGAGTTGTTGCTATTCTTTTCTTCGATCTCCTGTTGAGTTTGTAGGTGTTCAGAATGGTTTGATCCCTATCCAGCTGAATTCCTGAGAGGAGACGAAATCCAGGTCTCCTACTCCTCCGCCATCTTGCTCCCGCCTTGGGTCTTACATTTAAATCTTTAATCTGTTTTCAGTTGATTTTTGAGTATGGTGTAAGGGTAAATATTTAGTCTTTTCCATGTGTATATCCAGTTATCCAAATTCCATTTATTAAAGAAACTATCGTTTCCCCATTATCTGTGCTTGGCACCTTTGTGATAAATTAATTGGCCATGTATTTATGGGTTTATTTCTGGGGTCTCTATTCTGTTCCACAGATTTATATGTCCGTTTTTATGCCAGTGCCTTACTATTTTGATTACCATAGCTTTGTAATATAGTTTGAAGTCAGGAAGTGTGATGCCTCCAGCTTTGCTCTTCTTTCTCAAGATTGCTTTAGCTCTTCATGGTCTTTTGTGGTTCCAATGAATTTTAGGATTGTTTCCTTTATTTTTGTGAAAAGTGCCGTGGAAATTTTGGTAGGTGCTGCATTGAATCTGTAGATGGTTTTGTGTAGTATGGACATTTTAATGATAGTAATTCTTCTAATCCATGAACATGGGATATTTTTCCATTTATTTGTGTCTTCAATTTATTTTGTGTCTTGCAGGTTTTGGTGTACAGATCTTTCACCTACTTGGTTAAATTAATCGTAAATATTTTTTTCTTTTTGATGGTATTGTAAAAAGATTGTTTTGTTAATTTCTGTATCTAACAGTTCATTGTTAGTTTAAGAAATGTTCCTCCCTAATGACTTCCACAACCCTAAAAATCTCCTCTAACCGTAACTCATTCCCCTCTCTGGACTATGAGCCCAATTAAGTAATCCAAACCCTATAATGTTCCTTCCTCCCTGTTTCTCAATAAAAGATCTTTATCTCTGAAAAAAAAAAAAGAGAAATAAAACCTATTTTTTGTGTATTGATTTTGTATCTTGCAACTTTAAGAGGTTTATCAGTTCTGAAAATTATTTGGTGGAGGCTTTATGGTTTTCTTTCTTTTTTTTTTTTAAGATTCTATTTATTTATTAGAGAGAGAGCATGCACACGAGAGAGAGAGAGAAAGAGCAGGATCAGGGGGATAGGGAGAAGTAGACTCCCCGCCAAGCAGAGAACCTGATGTGGGACTCGATCCCAGGATCTTGGGATCATGACCTGAGTGAAAGGCAGACGCTTAATGGATTGAGCCGCCCAGGCACCCCTGTGGTTTTCTGTATATAAGATCATGTCGTATGCAAAAGAATTTCAACTTCTTCCTTTCCAATTTGGATGTCTTTATTTCTTTTCTTGCCTAGTTGCTCTGGCTAGGACTTCTATTTGAATAGAAGGGGTGAGAGTTGGTATCCTTGTTTTCTTACTGATCTTAGAGGTAAAGCTTTCATTGAGTATGATGGCCTTTATTATGTTGAAGTATATTCTATCTATACCTGATTTGTTGAGAGTTTTTATTATAAGCTGTTGAATTTTGCCAAATGTTTTTTCTACATTTATTGAGATGATCATATGATTTTATCCTTCATTCTGCTAATGTGTGTATCACACTGATTTTTTATGTTGAACTATCCTTGCATTTGATAGATAAATCCCACTTAATAACAGTGTATGATTCTTTTAATGTTCTATTGAATTTGGTTTGCTAGTATTTCATTGAGAACTTTTCTGCATCTGTGTTCCTCAGGATACTGGCCTTTTTCTTTTTTCTTTTCTTTTTCTTTTTCTTTTCTTTTTTCTTTTCTTTTCCTTTCCTTTTCTTTTCTTTTCTTTTCTTTTCTTTTCTTTTCTTTTCTTTTCTTTTCTTTTTTTCTTTTCGTCTCCTTGTCTGGCTTTGGAATCAAGGTAATGCTGACTTTGTAAAATGAGTTTGGAAGTGTTCCTTCTTCTTCAATTTTTTGGAAGACCCTGGGAATGATTTTTCTTTAAGTCGTTGGTAGAATCCATCAGTGAAACCATCTGTTTGTTGAGAGGTTTTAAGTTTCTGATTTAATTTTCTTAGTCATAATTAGTTTGTTCAGATTTTCTACTTATGATTCTGTCTTGTCAGGTATATGTTTCTAGGAATCTTTCCATTTCTTTTAGGTTAACCAATTTGTTGGTATGTAATTCTTCATAGTAGTCTCTTATGATCCTTTGTATTTTTATGGTATCAGTTGTAGTGCCTCCTCTTTCATTTTTTATTTTATTTATTTGATTCTCTTAATTAGTCTGGCTAAAGGTTTTTCAATTTTGCTTATGTTTTCAAATAGTAGCTAGGTCTTAATTTCATTGATCTTTTCTATTGTTTTCTAGCATCTATTTCATTTATTTCTCTCTAATCTTTATATATCCTTCCTTCTGCTAATTTTGGGCTTACCTCATTATTTTTATAGTTCCTTCAGGTATAAAGTTAGGTTGTTCTTTTGAGTTTTTTTTCTCATAGGCATTTATCATCATAAATTTCCATCTTAGAGCTATTTTTTTCTGCATCCTATAAGTGTTGGTATGTTGTGTTTCCATTTCCATTTGTTTTGAGTTATTTTTTTAACTTCTCTTTTGATTTCTTCTTTGGCCAATTGGTTGTTCAGGAATGTGTTAATTTCCACATATTTGTGAATTTATAGCTTTCTTCCTGTTATTAATTTCTAGCTTCATATCATTTTGGTTAGAAAAGATAATTGGTATGATATCAGTTTTCTTGAGTTTAAGACTTGTTTTGTTGCCTGACATTTTATCTACCCTGAAAATAACCTGTGTGTGTTTGAAAAGAATGTGTATTATGTGGTTATTGGATGGAATATTCTCTATATGTCTGTCAGCTCCATTTGGTCTAAAGTATAATTTAAGCCTAATAATTTTTTATTAATTTTCTGGATCTATCCATTGTTGAAAGGGGGTATTGAAATCCCTTGCTGCTTTTTTTTCTTTTTGTATTGTTGTCTATTTCTCCCTTCAGATGTGTTATTTGTTTAATATATTTAGATGTTCTTGGTTTTGTTTTGTTTTGTTTTAGATTTTATTTATTTATTTGACACAGAGAGAGAGAGAGCACAAGTAGGCAGAGCAGCAGGCAGAGGGAGAAGCAGAAGCAGGCTCTCTGCTGAGCAGGGAGCGCAATGTGGGGCTCGATCCCAGGACCCTGGGATCATGACCTGAGCTGAAGGCAGTCGCTTAACCAACTGAGCCACCCAGGCGCCCTAGATGTTCTGTTTTTTTGGGTGTGTATATGTTTCCAATTGTTTTATCTTCATGATGAATTAACCCCTTTGTCATTATATAATCATCTTCCTTGACTCTTGTTTGTGACTTGAAATCTAATTTGTAATGATGTAAGTATAGCTAACTTGGCTCTCTTTTGCTTTACATTTGCAGGGAATGTATGTTATTTCTTTCCTTTGAGCCCAAGTTTATCCTTAAAGGTGAAGTGAGTTTCTTGTAGACAGCATGCAGTTGGGTTATATTTTTTAGTTCATTCAGCAACTATATGCCTTTTGGTTGGAGAATTTAACCTATTTACATTTCATTATTAATAGGTGAGGACTTACTAATATTATCTTGTTAATTGTTTTCTGGCTCTTTTTTAGTTCCTTTGTCTTTTCCTTTTTCTCTTGTGTTCATTTGTGAATTGATGATTTTCCAAAATGGTATGGTTTGATTTCCTTCTCTTTACCTTTTGAGTATCTGTTGTAGGTTTTTTTTTTTGTGGTTGCCACAAAAGAGGCTTACATAACACCTTTTAACAGTCTGTTTTGTGCTGATAATATTTGGATTTCGATCCCATATAAAAGTTATACCCTTTCACTCCTACCCACATTTTATATTTTTGATGTTGCAGTTTACATCTTCTTCTATTGTATGTTCTTTAAGAAATTATTGTAGCTGTAGTTATTTTTAATACTTTTGTTCTTCACTGTTTACTAGAATCAATTGATTAATATGCTGCCATATTACAGTTTTGGAGAAGTCAGAAGTTAAGTATAAACTTACCTTTATGAGTGTTTTATTTTTTTATTATATGTTTTTTATGTTACTAATTAGTGTCTTTTCATTTTAGCATGAAGAACTTCTTTCAGCATTTCTTATAAGGCACTTAGTTGTGATGAACTCTCTCAGCTTTTGTTTGTCTTGGAAACTTTTTATCTCTTTATTTTAGAAGGGCGTCTTTGCCAGGTGAAGTATTCTTAGTTGGCAATTTTTTTCTTTCAGTACTTTGAATGTATCATCCCACTCTCTCCTGGCCTGCAAGGTTTCTGCTGAATTCTGCTGATAGCCTTATGGGGGTTACCTTGTAAGTTACAAACTTTTTTTCTCTTGTTGCTTTTGAAATTCTCTTTGTCTTTGATTTTAGTCAGTTTCATTATAATTTGTCTTTGAGGTGATCTTTTCGGTTGAATGTTTTTGGGGACCTGGCTTCATGAACCTGAATATTCACATCTCTTCCCAGATTTGGGAACTTCTCAGCCATTATTTCTTTAAATCAGATTTCTGTCCCTTTTTTTCTCCTTCCTCCTTCTGGAACTGCAGTAATACGTAGATTGTGTCCCTTGATGGTATCCCATAATTCACATAGAATTTCTCTACTCTTTTTCATTCATTTTTCTTTGTTCTCTTCTGGCTAGATAATGTCAAAGTTCCTATCTTTAATCTCGCTGATTCTTTCTTCTGCTGATCGAGTCTGCTTTTAGTACTCTATTTTACATTTTTCATTTAATTCATTGTAATCTTCAGCTCCAGAATTTCTGTTTTCTTTTTATGATTTCTATGTATGTATTAAACTTCTCATTTTGTTTGTGTATTGTTTTCCTGATTTTGTTTAATGGTCTTTCTGGGTTTTCTTATAACTCCTTGAGCTTTTAAAAAACAACTACTTTGAATCATTTATTGGGCAAATCACAGATCTGTTTCTTTGGGCTTGGTTACTAGAAAAAAATGTATTCCTTTGGTGGTATCACAGTTCCTTTATTTTTCATGTTCTTGAAATCTTGCATTGTTTTTTTGCATTTGAAGAAGGAATCACTTCCTCCATTTTTACTTCCTCTCTTTGGTAGAGGAATAACTTATTTCAGCCATATTGGGTATTCTGAGGTTATCTTAGACCTTTCCTTTGGATGCACCTGCTCCACACTTCTTGTTCCTTTTTGGAATGGAATCCTTAAGATTGTATGCTTTCTCTCAATCCCACAAAATCAGTCCAATTGCTAACAGTCTCTTGTTTGCTTTACCTAAAGCAGTGCTGAATGCTCAAGTTTCTGTGCTTTCTCCCAGTCCCAGAGTTGGGTGGCTTTCTGCGTGTGCTCAGTAACCATCTGCAAAGGGTTATATTTGTCATTGCACAAGGAGCTGGCCATGGAGTTGAGGAGTAGCTGGGGGAGGTGTGCAGTTTGTTGGGGGTGCCTGTGGGCCAGTTGGGAAGATTTGCAGGTGAGGTGTCCCCATTGGCTCATGGACAGGCTTCTTGATGGAGTCCGTAAAGTGATTAGTAGGATCCTTTGATGTCTTTTGAGAGTCCTGGTTGCTCTCCTTCTATCCCCTTCTTACCCTCCAGTTGTGTAGTACACCTCAGTATTCTGGATGAGGTGAGAAAGAAGTGGGCCTCTTCAGCAGCATCCTACAAAGCTGGGGAAAGCCTGGTGGTCAGATGCTCTCACTTTCCACCATGGGAGAAATCACAGGTCAAGGAGGTCTCTCTTGGCACTGAGCTGGGCTGCCTTGTGGGAGGGATAATGCAGGTAAAGTAAAATTGTTCTTCTTACCCTCTTCAGTGCATCCAGTCTCAGATTTTTTTTTTTTTCTCCAACATTGTGCTGGAATTTTTCCACTGGACTCCTGAACTTCCACAAGGTCATTCTTGTCTGTGGTTGATTGTTAAAATCAGTTTTCTTTGGTGGGGAAAATGGTACAAAACTCCTACTCTTCCATTTTGCTTATGTTACCTCTCTGTGATTTTGTTGATTTTTTTTCCCGAGAGTCTTATTTTAGTCATGAATTGGTGTTGAAGTTTGTCATATGCATGAATACGATATGTGTTTTCATCATTAGATTTAATATGGTAGATTACATTGATTGATTTTTGAATTTGAAATGTCTTGCATCCTAAAATAAACCTCATGGTGCATAAATCTTATATATTGCTGAATTCTACTTGATAACATTTTGTTAAGGATTTTTACATCTATATTCATGAGGGATATTAGTCTATAGTTTTCTTTTTTATACTGTCTTTGATTTTCATATCAGAGTAATACTGGTTTCATAACGTGAATTGAGAAATGTTTTTTTTCTCTTATTTTATGGTAGTGATTGCGTAGTAGTAGTGTTCATTCTTCAATCATTTGATAGAATGAAGCAGTGAAGACATCTGGGTCTGAAGATTTTTTTTCTTAGGAGTTTTAAAATATGAATTCAATTTCCTTAATGGTCATAGGGCTATTCAAGCTATTCAAATTACAGTTGATCCTTGAATAACATGGGTTTGACCTGCGTGGGTCCACTTCTGTGCAGATTTGTGATACATACAATACAGTACTATAAATTTATTTTCTCTTCCTTATGATTTTTTAAATATATTTTCTCTAGCTTTACTTTATTGTAAGAATAGACTATATAATACATATAACATTAAATATAGGTGTTAATTGACTGTTTATGTTATCAGTAAGGTTTCTGGTCAACAGTAGGCTATTAGTAGTTAAGTTTTTGAGAATTCAGAAGTTAATCATGGATTTTTGACTATATGGGGGGATTGGTACCCCTAGCCCTGTATTGTTCAAGAATCAACTGTATGCGTTTTGTATTGGCTGAGTTATGGTAGTTTGTATTTTATTTATTTTTAAATTTAATTTAATTTTATTATGTTATGTTAGTCACCATACAATACATCATTAGTTTTTGATGTAGTGATCCATGATTCATTGTTTTCGTATAACACCCAGTGCTCCATGCAGTACGTGCCCTCCTTAATACCCATCACTGGGCTATGGAACTGGTCAGTTTCATGTATGTCATCTATTTATTTGCATACAGCTTTTGAAATATTCCTTTAATATCCTTTTAATGAATGTGTAATATCCTGTTTCATTCCTGATATTGATAACTTGTGTCTTATCTGTTTTTTCCTTTGTTAGTCTTGGTAGAAATTAGTCAGTTCTGTTTTTTTTTTTTTTGTATTTAATTTTATTATATTATGTTAGTCACCATACAGTACATCATTAGTTTTTGATGTAGTGATCCACGATCCATTGTTTTCGTATAACACCCAGTGTTCCATGCAGTACGTGCCCTCATTAATACCCATCACCGGGCTAACCAATCCCCCCTCCCCCCTCCCCTCTAGAACCCTGTTTGTTTCTCAGGTCCATAGTCTCTCATGGTTCATCTCTCCCTCCAATCCCCCCCCCATTTTTCCCTTCCTTCTCCTAATGTCCTCCATGTTATTCCTTATGTTCCACAAATAAGTGAAACCGTATGGTAATTGACTTTCTCTGCTTGACTTATTTCGCTTAGCATCATCTCCTCCAGTCCCATCCATGTTGATGTAAAAGTTGGGTATTCATCTTTTCTGATGGCTGAGTAATATTCCATTGTATATATGGACCACATCTGCTTTATCCATTCATCTGTTGAAGGGCATCTCGGCTCTTTCCACGGTTTGGCTATTGCGGACATTGCTGCTATGAACATTGGGGTGCATATGGCCCTTCTTTTCACTACATCTGTGTCTTTGGGGTAAATACCCAGTAGTGCAATAGCTGGGTCATAGGGTAGCTCTATTTTTAAATTTTTGAGGAACCTCCACACTGTTTTCCAAAGTGGCTGTACCAACTTGCATTCCCACCAACAGTGGAAGAGGGTTCCCCTTTCTCTACAACCTCTCCAACATTTGTTGTTTCTTTCCCTGTCCATTTTGGCCATTCTAACTGGTGTAAGGTGGTATCTCAGTGTGGTTTTGATTTGGATTTCCCTGATGGCTAATGATGATGAACATTTTTTCATGTGTCTCTTAGCCATTTGTATGTCTTCTTCAGAGAAGTGTCTTTTCATATCTTCTGCCCACTTTTTGACTTGATTATTTGTTTTTTGGGTGTTGAGTTTGAGAAGTTCTTTATAGATCTTGGATACCAGCCCTTTATCTGTAGTGTCATTTGCAAATATCTTCTCCCATTCTGTGGGTTGCCTCTTTGTTTTGTTGACTGTTTCCTTTGCTGTGCAGAAACTTTTTATCTTGATGAAGTCCCAAAAGTTCATTTTTGCTTTTGTTTCACTAGCTTTTGGAGATGTATCTTGAAAGAAGTTGCTGTGGGCGATGTCAAAGAGGTTCCTGCCTATGTTCTCCTCTAGGATTTTGATGGATTCCTGTCTCACATTGAGGTCTTTCATCCACTTTGAGTTTATCTTTGTGAGTGGTGTTAGAGAATGGTCGAGTTTCATTCTTCTGCATGTGGCTGTCCAATTTTCCCAGCACCATTTATTGAAGAGACTGTCTTTTTTCCATTGCATGTTTTTTCCTGCTTTGTCAAAGATTATTTGACCATAGAGTTGAGGGTCCATATCTGGGTTCTCTATTCTGTTCCATTGGTCTGTATGTCTGTTTTTGTGCCAGTACCATGCTGTCTTGGTGATCACAACTTTGTAATATAGCTTGAAATCGGGCAACGTGATGCCCCCAGCTTTGTTTTTCTTTTTCAACATTTCCTTGGCGATTCGGGGTCTTTTCTGATTCCATGCAAATTTTAGGATTGTTTGTTCCAGCACTTTGAAAAATGTCATTCGAATTTTGATCGGGATGGCATTGAAGGTATAGATTGCTCTGGGTAGCATAGACATTTTAACAATGTTTATTCTTCCGATCCATGAGCATGGAATATTTTTCCATCTTTTTGTGTCTTCTTCAATTTCTTTCATGAGTGTTTTGTAGTTCCTAGAGTATAGATCCTTTACCTCTTTGGTTAGGTTTATTCTGAGGTATCTTATGGTTTTTGGTGCTATTGTAAATGGAATCGTTTCTTTAATTTCTCTTTCTACAGTTGCATTGTTAGTGTATAAGAAAGCAACTGATTTCTGTGCATTGATTTTGTATCCTGCCACATTACTGAATTGCTGGATGAGTTCTAGTAATTTGGGGGTGGAGTCTTTTGGGTTTTCCACATAAAATATCATGTCGTCTGCGAAAAGAGAGTTTGACTTCTTCTTTGCCAATTTGAATACCTTTTATTTCTTTTTGTTGTCTGATTGCTGTTGCTAGGACTTCTAGTACTATGTTGAACAATAGTGGTGAGAGTGGGCACCCTTGACGTGTTCCTGATCTTAAGGGAAAGGCTCTCAGCTTTTCCCCATTGAGGATGATATTCGCTGTGGGTTTTTCATAGATGGATTTTATGAGCTTGAGGAATGTTCCCTCTATCCCCATACTCTGGAGAGTTTTAATCAGGAAAGGATGTTGTATTTTCTCAAATCCTTTTTCTGCATCAATTGAGAGGACCATATGGTTCTTCTCCCTCCTCTTATTAATGTGTTCTATCACATTGATTGATTTGCGAATGTTGAACCACCCTTGCATCCTGGGGATAAATCCCACTTGGTCGTGGTGGATGATCCTTTTAATGTATTGTTGGATCCTATTAGCTAGGATTTTGTTGAGGGTTTTGGAATCCATATTCATCAGGGATATCGGTCTGAAATTCTCCTTTTTGATGGGGTCTTTGCCTGGTTTGGGGATTAAGGTAATGCTGGCCTCATAGAATGAGTTTGGAAGTTTTCCTTCTGTTTCTGTTTTTTGAAACAGCTTCAATAGAATAGGTATTATTTCTTATTTGAATGTTTAAAGGTAGAATTCCCCAGGGAATCCATCAGGCCCTGGACTCTTGTTTTTTGGGAGGTTTTTGATCACTGCTTCAATCTCGTTACTGGTTATTGGCCTATTCAGGTTGTCAATTTCTTCCTGTTTCAGTCTTGGCAGCTTATAGGTTTCCAGGAAGGCCTCCATTTCATCCAGATTGCTCAGTTTATTGGCATACAGCTGTTGATAATAATTTCTAGTAATTATTTCTATTTCCTTGGTGTTAGTCGTGATCTCTCCCCTTTCATTCTTAATTTTATTAATTTGGGTCCTTTCTCTTTTCTTTTGGATAAGTCTGGCCAGTGGTTTATCGATCTTATTAATTCTTTCAAAGAACCAACTTCTAGTTTCGTTGATCTGATCTACTGTGTTTCTGGTTTGTAATTCATTGATTTCTGCTCTAATTTAATTATTTCTCTTCTAATGCGTGGCTTAGGCGTCGTTTGTTGCTTTTTCTCTAGTTCTTTAAGGTGTAGAGTTAGTTGGTGAATTCAGGATTTTTCTATTTTTTTGAGTGAGGCTTGGATGGCTATGTATTTCCCCCTTAGGACCGCCTTTGCAGTATCCCATAGGTTTTGGACCGATGTGTTTTCATTCTCATTGATTTCCATGAATTGTTTAAGTTCTTCTTTGATTTCCTGTTTGACCCAAACATTCTTGAGCAGAGTGGTCTTTAGCTTCCAAGTGTTTGAATTTCTGCCAAATTTTTTCTTGTGATTGAGTTCCGGTTTTAGAGCATTGTGGTCTGAGAATCAGCAGGGAATAATCTCAATCTTTTGGTATCGGTTGAGACCTGATTTGTGACCCAGTATATGGTCTATTCTGGAGAAAGTTCCATGTGCGCTCGAGAAGAATGAGTATTCTGTTGTTTTAGGGTGGAATGTTCTGTAAATATCTATGAGGTCCATCTGGTCCAGGGTATCATTCAAAGCTCTTGTTTCCTTGTTGATTTTCTGCTTAGATGATCTGTCCATTGCTGAGAGTGGAGTCTTGAGGTCTCCTACAATTAACGTATTGTTATCAATATGACTCTTTATTTTGGTTAACAGTTGGCTTATGTAGATGGCTGCTCCCATGTTGGGGGCATAGATATTTACAATTGTTAGATCTTCTTGTGGGATAGACCCTTTAAGAATGATATAGTGTCCTTTTGTGTCTCATTACTGACTTTAGTTTAAAATCTTATTTGTCTGATATAAGAATTGCTACCCCAGCTTTCTTTTGAGGTCCGCTGGCATGGAAGATGGATCTCCATCCCTTCACTTTCAGTCTGGATGTATCTTTAGGTTCAAAATGAGTCTCTTGTAGACAGCATATGGATGGGTCCTGTCTTTTTATCCAGTCTGCAACCCTGTGCCGTTTTATGGGAGCGTTTAGGCCATTCACATTGAGAGTGATTGTTGAAAGATATGAAATAATTGTCATCATGTTGCCTGTGAAGACGTTGTTTTTATAGATTGTCCCTGTAAATTTCTGTTGTATATCACTCTTGGGGTCTTTCTCCTTTTATAGAACCCCCCTTAATATTTCTTGCAGGGCCGGCTTAGTGGTCACATATTCTTTCAGCTTCTGCCGGTCGTGGAAGCTCTGCATCGCTCCATCCATTCTAAATGAGGGCCTTGCCGGATAAAGTATTCTTGGCTGCATGTTCTTCTCATTTAGTACTCTGAATATATCTTGCCAGGCCTTTCTGTCTTGCCAGGTCTCTGTGGATAGGTCTGACGTTATTCTGATGTTCCTCCCTCTGTACGTAAGGAATCTCTTTCCCCTAACTGCCCTTAGGATGGTTTCCTTGGTTCTAAGATTTGCAAGTTTTACTATTACATGCCGGGGTGTTGGCCTGTTTTCCTTGATCTTAGGAGGGGTCCTCTCTGCCTCTAGGACTCGAATGTTTGTTTCATTCCCCAGATTAGGGAAGTTCTCAGCTACGATTTGCTCAAATACATCTTCTAGCCCTCTCTCTCTCTCCACTCCCTCCGGGATTCCAATTATTCTGACATTGGAACGCCTCATGGTGTCACTTATTTCTCTGATTCTATTTTCATGGATTCTGAGTTGTTTTTCCCTGGCCTCCTCTTTTCCCTTTTTATCTATTATACTGTCTTCCAGATTGGTTATTCTCTCTTCTGCCTCAGTTACCCTAGCTGTTAGATTATCTAGATTGGATTGGATCTCACTGATAGCATTTTTAAGTTCTGCCAATTCCCCTTTTATTTCTGCCCTTAGAGACTCTATGTTGCCATTAATGGATTTCTCCTTTCTAGCCATTGTCTTCACAATTGCTAGCCTGAATTCCATCTCTGACATCTTGGTTATGTCTGCATCCATTTGTAAATCTGCAGCATAAGTCATAATCTCTGAGTCTTTTCTGTTTTGGGGGCTCCTCCTCCTAGTCATTCTGTTGATGGTGTTTGAGGGAATGTATAGAGTCCAAATTATTGACCAGAACCCAAGCAAGATGCACCTGTTTTCTTGGGACCTTAGGGTTGCTGGCCTCTTGTTTTCCCCGCCTGTCTTCTGTGGGAGGGGCCTGCTGCGCTGTTACTCAGGCAACTCTGTTTGGGCGGAGTTGCCCTGCATCCCTGTGGCAGGGGATGGGCTCAGTGGGAATCAGTCTTTGGGGCTTTTGTTCTCTGGCGCCTTTCCCTGGCGGCTTTCCGCGTCTCTTCCGCGAGTCAGAGCAGAAGAGACCGTTTCCAACCCTTTGCCTCAGAGCAGAGAGACCGCAGTCTGTTCTTCAGTGAGCTCTCCAGGCCACACCGTCTCCGTTTCTGTCTGTGCTGCTATAAACTGCAGCGTCCTGGGTTGTGGGCCCCTCCGCAGCGCTCCCAGTCCTGCCTCTCGGTCGGGGCACGTCTCTGCCCTTTGTGCTTCTAAAACCGCCAGCCGCTCCCAATTCGGGCTTGCAACTCCACCGCTTGGGGTTCCCACCCCGGGGGTTGCAGTTCACCGGCGCGACCCCAGCACACCGGGTTTCCGTCTCGGAGGCTGCAGTTTGCGTGCGCGTGACCGTCACTCCGGTTTCTGTCTGGGGGGGCTGCAGTTCGCGTGTGCGCGACCCCTCCGCTCTAGGTTTCCACCCCGGGGGCTGCCCTAAAGCCCTTTCCCTGCCGCTAAGGGTCTGCGAGTCTGTGCCCCGTCCGCAGCGCGCGAGGCTGTCACTCACCGGCAGTGTAGGATCCCCACGTCCAGGCACCCTCCCGCTGCCGTTTATTCTCCGATATCTGCCCGCAGGATCATGGCTCTCCGCTTCCTACCTCAAAACCAACCGCCTGCGATATTCTGTTTGTAGAGATCCAGATCTTCTTACATCTCAGGCTGGTTTCGTGGGTGCTCAGAGTGGTCTGGTAGTCATCCAGCTCAATTCCGGGGACCAGTTGAAATAGGGTCCCCTACTCCTCCGCCATCTTTCCCCTTTCAGTTCTGTTTTTTAAAAAAAGATTTTATTTATTTGACAGAGAGAGAACACAAGCAGGGGGAGTGGCAGAGGGAGAGGTAGAGGCAGACTCCCCGCTGAGCAGGGAGCCTGACTTGGGGCTCCATCCCAGGACCCTGGGATCATGACCTGAGCTGAAGGCAGACACTTAACTGACTGAGCCACCCAGGCATCCCTAGTCAGTTCTATTGATCTTTCCAAAGACGAGCTTTATATTTCTTTTATTGTTTTTCTTGTTTTAAATTTTGTTGATTTCTACTCTTTTTGTTCTTTATGCTTGCTTTGGTTTTATTTTGCTCGTCTAATTTCTTGAAGAGAGAGCTTAGATTATTGATTTGCAATTTCCCTTTTTATTTTATTTTTAAAGTTTAAAAAAAAAATTATTTATCTTTTTAAGTAGGTTCCATGCCCAACATGGGGCTTGAACTCACAACCCTAAGATCAAGAGTCGCATGCTTTATTGACTGAGCCAGGTGGCCCATGCAGTTTTCCTTTTTAATAACATAAGCATCTGTCTTTCTCTGACTGGCTTATTTCACTTAGCATAATACACTTTAGTTCCATCCATGTTGTTGCAAATGATAAGATTTCATTCTTTTTGATGTCTGAGTAATATGCCATTATATATATACATATACCACATCTTTTTTTTTTTTTTTGAAGATTTTATTAGAGAATGTGTGTGCATGCATACGAGGGGGGGAAGGGAAGGGACATTTGGGAAGGGGAGGGACAAGCAGACTCCATACTGAGTATGGAGTCGACGCAGGGCTTAATCTCACGACCCTGAGGTTATGACCTGAGCCAAAACCAAGAGTCGGATGCTTAAGCTTAAGCAACTGAGCTACCCAAGTGCCCTCACATCTTTATCTGTTTCTAGCTGGTGAACATTTGGGCGCTTTCCCTAATTTGGCTATCGTTGATAATGATAATGATAATAATTGAGCTGTTGATAATGCTGCATAAACATTAGGGTGTATGTATCCCTTTGAATCAGTAGTTTTGTATCCTTTGGGTAATTACCTAGTTAGTGCAACTACTGGATCGTAGGGTAGTTCTATTTTTAACTTTTTGAGGAACTTCCATACTGTTTTGCAGAGTGGCCGCACCAGTTTGCATTCCCAAAAAACAGTGTAAGAGTTTTCCCCTTTCTCCATATCCTTGCCAACATCTGTTGTTTCCTGTGTTGTTAATTTTAGCCATTCTGACTCATATGTGGAATTTAAGAAACAAAACTGATGAACATAGGGTAAAGGAAAAAAAAAGAGGGACGCAAACCATAAGAGACTTGTAACTATAGAGAACAAACTGAGGGTTGATGAGGGGAGGTAGGCAGGGGATGGGCTAAATGGTTGATGGGTATCAAGGAGGGGTGATGAGCACTGGGTGTTATATGTAAGTGAGGAATCACTAAATTATTCTCCTGAAACCAATATTACACTATATGTTAACTAACTAGAATTTAAATAAAGACTTGAAACAATAAAAAATAATATATGCATTTAATGCCAGTAATTTCCCTTTCAGCATTTCTTTATCTGTGTCCTCGAATTTTGATATATTGTATTGTCATTTTAATTCAGTTCAGTGTAATTTTTTTATTTACTCTGAAAAGTCCTCTTTGATGCATGGATTATTTAGAAATATGTTGTTTTATATCCAAGCATTTACAGATTTTTCTTATGTTATTTTTATGTGATTGATTTCCAGTTCGATTTCACTGTGGTTAAGAGAGCATTCTGTTTATGATTTTGATTGTTTTAAATTTGTTGACATTTGTGGTTTTGCCCAGGATATGATTTATCTTGGTATATGTCCTGTGGGCACTTGAAAAGAATGTATATCTGCTTTTGTTGAGTGGAGTGTTCTGTATTCACAGAACTAGATCATTAGATCCTATTGGTCGATGGTGGTGTTGAGTTCTTTATCATTGCTCTTTTTCTGTTTAGTTGTTCTGTAAGTCTCTAATTGTGAATTTATTTTTATTTGTCTATTTTTATTTCTGTGAGTTTCACTTCAATATATTCTGTTGTTCAGTGCATATACATTTATGATTGCTATGTTTTCTTGGTGGTTGACTTTGTGTCATTATATAATGTCCCTTTTTGTATCTGATAATTTTCTTTGTTCTAGAGTCTACTTTATCTAATACTAACTCTTACTTTCTTTCCATTAATTTTTGCATAACCTGTTTTTTCATGCTTTTACTTCTTATTTGTCTATGTCGTTATTTTTGTAATAGGTTTTTTTTCCCAAAACAAAACAAAACTTTATTTGCAATTGAAAACTTAAACAGAAAATCTTGGGTTCTTAATCTATGACATTTCCAAGGTCTCTTGATCAAAAAGGGCCACAGCAGGCAGGGAAGCAAACACAGGGGCCAATCCGGATTATCTTACTCAAGAGCGTCACCCAGAGCAAGGGAAGGCTTGATCAGTCTTGCCCTGGACTATATCTCCCCACGCTGTGAGATCACCATAGGCAGCTTGGGCTTACTTTTGGGGCCTGTGGGAACATTCTCAATCTTTTGCATCACTAGAAGTCCATCAGTGATTTTTCCAAACACTAAGTGCTTCCCATCCAGCCAAAAACATTTAGAACAGGTGATGAAGAACTGGCAGCCATTTGTACTGGGACCACTGTTTGCCATGGAAAGCAGGCCTGGAGCTGAGTGTCTTAAGTTTAAAATTTTCATCTGCAAATGGCCCTCAGTAAATACTGGCAACTCCAGTACCATCTCCATTAACAAAATCCCCACCCTGGATCATGAAATCCTTTATGACCCTGTGGAAGGTGCTCCCTTTGCATCCTATCAGAACCCCATCTTTTCTGAATTCTCCAGTGCAGAATTGCCTAAAATTCTCTGCCGTCTTAGGCACAACATATGCAAAGAGCTCGATCTTCATGCGGCCCACTTCCTGGCCACCAATGCTGACATCAAAGAACACCACGGGATTGACAGGGCTTGAATTTGCCACTGCCATGGCTCCGACCAGGAAGCAGAAACTGTATTGAGTTTTTTTTTTTTTAAAGAATTTATTTATTTGAGAGAGAGTGTGAATGCAGAAGGGAGGGGCAGAGGGAGAGAGAGAGAGAGAATCTCAAGCAGACTCCCTGCTAAGCGTGGAGCCTGACACTAAGATCATGACCTGAGCCAAATCAAGAATCAGATACTTAACCGTCTGAGCCACCCAGGCACCCCTCCATGTTGACTTTTAGTACATTCATACATTACCACTATCCAATTCCAAAATCTTTTCATCACCCCAAACATGAAACCTTATACCTATTCTCCTATCCCCCAGCCCTTGACAACTACTGTCTGTGTGGATTTGCCTATTCTGGATATTTCATATAAGTGAAATCACGTAATATGTGACCTTTTGTGACTGTCTTCTTTTACTCAGTATAATGTTTTCAAGATTCATTATTGATGTGGCATGTATCAGTACTTAACTGCTTTTCTGGCTGAATAACATCCCATTGTATAGACATACCATGGTATGTTTGTCTACTTATCAGTTGATGGAGACTTGAGTTTTTTCCACCTTTGGCCATTGTGAGTAGTGATGCTGGTTCTCTCTGATTTTAGTGAAAAATTCACTGTCATTTAAATATTTTTTTTTCACTAGAGGTAAGGCATTGTTTTCTCTTGCTACGCTACTTTTAAGATTTTTTTTTTTTTTTGCCTGTAGTATTTAGAAATGTAACTGTGTTGTGTCTTTATATGTGTTTCTTTGGATTATCCTGTTTGGGGTTTGCTCAGCTTCTTCAGTATGTTGGCTTGTCTTTTGCCAAATTTGGGAAGTTTTCTGTCATTTTTAAAATTTTATTTATTTATTTATTTATTTATTAATTAAAGATTATTTATTTATTTATTTATTTATTTGACAGAGAGAGACACAGCGAGAGAAGGAACACAAGCAGGGGGAGTGGGAGAGGGAGAAGCAGGCTTCCCGTGGAGCAGGGAGCCTGATGCGGGGCTTGATCCCAGGACCCTGAGATCATGACCTGAGCCGAAGGCAGTCGGTTAACCAACTGAGCCACCCAGGCGCCCTCATTTTTTTAATTTTAAATTTTATTAGACTTTATTTTTTAGAACACTTTTAGGTTTACAGAAGAGTTGTACAAAAAGTACAAGGAGCCTCTCCCAGTTTCTTCTCCTATTCACATTCTACATTAGTGTGGTGTGTTTGTTATATTTGGTGAACCAATATTTATGGACTATTAATATTATTTATAGTTTACATTAGGGTACACTCTTTGTGTTGTATAGTTTTATGGTTTTGACAAATGCGTAATGTTATGTATCTATCACTGCAGTGTCATAAGAATAATTTCATTGCCCTAAAAATACCCCATTCTCCACCTATTTATTCCTTTCCTCATTCTCTTAGAGTCTTGGCAACCACTGATCTTTTTACTGCCTCTTAAAGAATGCCATTTAGTTGGGATCATATAGATTGTAGCCTTTTCAGATTGGCTTCTTTCACTCAGCAACATGCAGTTAAGATTCCTCCATGTCTTTTCGTGGCTTGATAGCTCATTTCTTTTTTTTTAAGATTTTATTTTTTTAAAGTATCTCTGTACCCATGTGGAGCTTGAACCCACAGCCCTGAGATCAACAGTCGCACACTCTACCGAGGGAGCCAGCCAGGCACCCTGGCAGCTCATTTCTTTGTATTGCTGAATAATATTCCATTATCTGGATGGACTATAGGTTCTTTATTCATTCATCTACTGAGGGACATCTTGGTTGCTTCCAAGTTTTGACATTTACAGATAAAGCAATTATAAAAACATTTGTGTGCAGGTTTTTGTGTGGACATAAGTTTTCAGCTCACTTGGTAATTACCAAGGAGTGCAATTGCTAGGTTGTATGGTAAGAGTATGTTAGTTTTATAAGAAACTGCCAGACTCTCTTCCAATGTGGCTGTACCATTTTTGCATTCTCACCAGCAATGGATGAGAGTTCCGTTGCTCCATATTCTCACTAGGATTTATCCTATTCATATACATTCTAAGCCTTGCCCTTGTGTTTTTCTTCTCTCCTCCCAGGACTTGATGACAAGAATGTTAGATATTTTGTTGTTGTTGCCATAGTCATATAGGCCCCTGAGTCTCTATTCATTTTTTTTCAGTCTATTTTCTCTTTATTGTTTAGTCTCTCAACACTTCTGACATAAAAAATGTGGAGTTTTCCACACCAACAACCGATTCTACAACTGTCTGGATACCCACTGTTAGACCTCACATGTTAAGGGCTCAGTCCCACAAGACCACCTTCACTTCAGATGCCAATCTCAAGTCCTGGACTTCTTATACTTCTGATCAACCAGTTATAAATTGAGGGCTCCCATGTCCCCTTCTCATGTTTGATAATTTGCTAGAACAGCTCACAGAACTCAGGAAAACAACTTAATTACTATTTTCAGTTTATCATAAAGGATCCAACTTAGGAACGGCCAAATAGAAAAGATGCTTAGGGCAAGGTATATGGACCAGGACATGGAGCCTCTATGCCCCTTTTTGGCATTTCAACCTCACAGCAACTTCGTGTTCATTACCCTGGAAGCTCTCCAAACCTCATGGTTTGTTTTTATGGGAGTTACATTATGAAGGCATGATTTATTAAATCATTGTCCCTTGGTGATTAACTCATTCTCTAGCCCTTCTCCCCTCCCTGGTGTTGGAGAGTGGAGCTGAAATTTCCAACCCTCTAATCACATGGTTCCCCTGGCATCTCCCATTCTGAAGCTGTCTGGGGGCCCACCAAGGGTCAATTCATTAGCATACACCCCAGTACAGTTATCATGAATAACAAAGTTGATGCTTTTCCTATTCTTCTTATCCAGAAATCCCAAGAGTTTTAGAAACTCTTGTGTCAGGGATTTGGGGATGAAGAAATATGTATTATTGTATCACAATATCACAGTCAGTGTGTGTCATTTTAAATTTTTCTGATTTATGGCTCACTGCTTCTTTCCTCTGTCCCCTCCATTCTACTGTTAACCCCATCCAGCATCTTCTGTTTCTTTGTTGAAACATTTTGTTTTTTTGCTGAGACTGTCTTTTCTTTTTCTTGTTTCACACATATTTGTAATTACTCACTGAAATGTTTTTATGATGGCTCCTTTAAAATATGTCAGATAATTCTAACATCTTTATTTTCTTGGTGTTGGCATGTATTGTTTTTTTTTCCCATTCAATTTAAGATCTTCCTGGTTCTTGGTATGACAAGACCTGGACCTTTGGGTATTATGTTACGAGATACTACTTTTATTTAAACCTTTTGTTTTATCTGGCTTTTGTGACAGTGCTACTGTAGGGGAAGGACAGGATTTGCCTCATTACTGCCAAGTGGGGGTTGAGGTCCATGTTTCCCACTCAGCCTCTGTTGACACTGAATGGTGCAGGCTCCTTGTTACTGTTGAATAGGTGTAGGAATTCTAGCTTTCTAGTAGTCTTCCACTGATTATTCACTGGCTGGAAAGCATTGTAGAGCCTTCTGCTGTTCCCCATGTGGCCTCTGATACCACCAGGAGGAGGGTGGTGGCCTTGTTACTGCTGAACAATGGTGAAAGCCCCCACTCTCTCTTAGGCCTCTTCGGACACCATAGGGGAGTGATGGAGTCGTCTAATTCTGGTTAGGGGTAGAAGTTCGGGTAGTCTCCACTGCTACTCAGTGGTGGTGGTTTGTTATTGCCCACTTGGATAGAAGGTCTTGACTCCCAAGTAGGCCTTTTCAGCCACTATACCAGTGCAAGGTTTGAATGTGTTAATTATAGTCCAGTGAAGATGAAAGTCCAGTCTGTCCAGTTAGCCTTGCTTGTGTGGGTGAGAGTTGGGCCATAGCTTTTTTCTTTCTTTCTTTTTTGGTGGTTTGGAAGCAATATAGTGGTTATTACTAAGGTGTTTTCTTTGTTGACAGGCTGACTCTTTCCTGGTTCTTAAGCTAGAGAGAACAGTCTTTTTTTGTCTGTGCCTGTTGGTGTTTTCTTGGTTTCTAGCCTTTTCAGCTTCAAATAGCAGATGTATAAGGTAAAAGAAAATCTAGGGAATTCACCACTGTGTTCTTTCTTGCATCTCAGCGTCCCTAGTTAGTCTGCCTTTTTCTCTCTACCTTTCAGAATTTTCCTATTTTTTAAAAAATATTTATTTCTAGAGTTTTTTATATATGGTAATATATCTATGCTTTATGTATGATGATGTATGTGTGAAATATATATACATATATATCCACAGTTTTTCATTGTACTTAGCAGAAGGAATAGTGAAAAGTATGTCTCATTCATCTTCCTGGAAGCATATGCTAATCCTATGCCTTTTTAACTCTTTGCTATTCTTCCTTTATAGATAATGGGTTGTCATCATTTAGTTTTGATTGCATGCAGTTGTGTGTTTTATTCTATTTTAAGTCCATATTTTCCTGTATTAGGATTCCCCATTGGCATAGGTTATCTTTTATTATGGGCCAATATATAAAATGTATTACTGGTATATACTTGATGTCAGCATCATGGTGCCATAAGATGTCCCTAGTTTTTGTTCTCACTCTCAAAAACAAATACTCTGTATCCATCCACAAACAAAAGTGTTTTGGGGGACCTGTAGCATTCTGCATACAACAAGGGTCCCAGGAGAAGTCTCACCGACCTGTGCATTGGGTAATAGGCAGACAGATCTCAGTCCCAGCTGTGTACCCTGAAGTGACCCTTTTGTCATTTTGGAGCTTCTGAAGACAATCATACTTGGATGAGAGAACCTTTGTGGATGTCTAGGTTTCTATAGGTGAAGACCCAGCAGTTTGTTGGAGCAGAAACTAAGAGTTTGGGTACATTGGAGTGGGTAATAGGAACAATTTCACTTTACCTGCATCAACTTTACCACAGGGTAGCATAGACAAAGGCCAGAGGAAATCTTTTTAGGCCCATGATTTCTCCTGTGAGGGCAAGAGAGAGCATGTGAGTGAGCATCCAGCTTCTCCAGCTCTGCAGATGCACAGAGAGGCTCATTTCTGTCTTGTCCTCTCCAGAGTACTAAATTGGGAGTTCCATGACTGAGAGGTAGAAAGAGTTTGGGAAAATGGCACATAGGATTTTTTGGTGGCATTAAAGAGACACAGAACCTACTGTACAGCAGACTCTATCAAGAAGCCCACCCATTAACTGCTGGGAAAGCCCCACCCATGGATCCCCCCACTGGGCTATCAGCATCCAGTTTTGTGTGCCTCACACTACCCCCTGCCCCCCATGCTGTAGCTGGCTCACTGTGCATACCCATTAAGGTGGTGGCAAGAGCAAGCTTTGGAAGACTGTTCATGAATACACATGGAAAGCAGGCAGAATCTGCAGTGCAGAGACCACAAACTTGAGTTATAGTGCCACCTTTGGGAAGACAAAAGAGAGGCTGTCAGCACTAGCCTGGTGCATTGTAGAATCAATAGAAGGCATTCATGCTGAAGAATTCTGCCACAAAAGTGAGCAAGAAACATGGAGCAGGTTCATGGAAGGTTGAGAAATTCGCAGAATCTCTAAGAGGAACATGGAAGGTATTTATACCTTGATGGCAATTAGTAAAGACTGGAGGAGGTGACTGCTACTTCAAATGTGAAGACCATAACACAAAACTCCATGAAACATGAAAAACCAAGGAAGCTAATTGAATTTAAATAAAAAAAGAAAAGAAAAAGAAAAACCAGGAAAACATATGACACCAGAGGACCACAATAATCTTCCAGTAACTGAATCCAAAGACATGGAGATCTACAATTTATCTGATAAAGAATTCAAAAAAGCTGTTTTAAGGAAATTTAATGAGCTAAAAAGAAAACACTGAAAGACAGTTCAGTGAAATCAGGAAAACAGTACATTAACAATATAAAAACTTTATCACAGTGTTAGGAATAATGAAAAAGGACCAAACAGAAATTCTGGAGTTGAAGAATTCAATGAATGAAATGGGGGAAAAATGCAGTAGAGCACATCAACAATAGGCTTGATCAAGCAGAAGAAAGAATCAGTGAAATTAAAGACAGGAACTTTGAAATTTTACAGTCAGAGGAAACCTGACTGGAAAAGAAGAAAAAAATGAGGAAGAGTGAAGAAAGCCTTCATGATAGGTGGATCAATTTGTGAATCATTGGAGTTCTAAAAGGAGAAGATGGGGAAAAAGGGGCAGGAAGCCTATTTAAAGAAATAATGGCTAAGAACTTTCCAAATCTAGGGAGAAATTTGGACATCCAAGTTCATAGTGTTCATAGGTCACCAGACAAACTGAACATGAAGAAATCCCTTCAAGACACATTATAATAAAATTGTCAAAGTCACAGACAAGGGAAGATTTTAAAAGCAAGAGAAACAAAGTTTGTAACTTATAAGGTAACCCCCTCCCCCATTAGACTATCAGTGTATTTCTCAGCAAAAATATTACAGGCCATAAAAGAGTAGGATAATATATTCCACATGGTGAAAGGAAAAAAAAAAAAACCCACCAACCAAGAATACTTTACCTAGGAGAGCTGTTCTTCAGAAATGAAGGAGAGATATAAACTTTCCCAGCTAAATAAAAGCTGAGGGAATTTACCTCTAGACCTGCCTTACAAAATGCTAAAAGGAGTTCTTCAAGCTGAAATGAAAGGACACTAATTAGGAACATGAAAATATAAAACACACTGATAAAAATTGTATAGTCAGATTTAGGATACTCTAATACTATAATATGATGGTATATTAACTCTAGTATTAAAAGATGAAAGTATTAAAAAATAGCTATAATAATTTTAAAATATAAAATATAAATACGGGTAAATTGTGACATCAAAAACAAAGCAGGGGAGAGTAAAAGGGTAGAGTTTTTGTATGTGATCAAAGTTAAGTTGTTATCAGTATAAAATAGACTGTTATAAGATGTGTTACATAAAACCATGGGAACCATGAAGCAAAAATCTACAGCAGAAATATGGAAGATGAAAGATATCGGAATCAAAGCATACCACTGGAAAATCATCAGTTCACAAAGGAAGGCAGCAAGAGATGAAAGGAACAAGGCAAGTATAAAAGAACTGGAAACAATAAGATAGCATTAGTAAGTCTTTACCTATCAGTCATTACTTTAAATGTAAATGGATTGAATTTTCTAATCAACAGGCCTAATGTGGCTGGATTGATTAAAAAATAAGGCTCAACTAATTTCATGCCACCCATAAGAGACTTACTCCAGCTTTAAGGGTACATGTAGGTTGAAAGTAAAGGGATAGAAAAAAATATTTCATGCAAGTGGAAACCAAAGGAGAGCACAGGTAGCTATACTTACACTGGGTAAAATAGGCTTTAAGACAAAAACTATAACTAGAGATGAAGAAGGTCATTTATATAATGATAAAGGGATCAACTCATCCAGAAGATCTAACAATCATTCATAAAGGTGCATCAGAAACTGATATATTAATATATAATAGATATATTAAACACAGGTTTGAAGGGAGAATTAGATAATACAATAGTAGTGGGAGACTTCAGTAGATAGATTATCTGGAGAGAAAATCAACAAAGAAACATTGGACTTGAACTGTACTTTAGACCAAATGAACCTCACAGACATAGATAGAACATTTTTATCTGGAGAGAAAATCAACAAAGAAGCACTGGACTTGAACTGTACTTTAGACCAAATGAACCTCACAGACTTAGATAGAACATTTTATCCACCAGCAGCAGGATATACATTCTTCTCAACTGAAGATGGAACATTCTTCAGAATAGATCCTATGACAGGTCACATAGCAAGGCTTAGCAAATTTAAGAAGATTGAAATTATACCATGTAGAAATCAATAATAGGAAGAAAACTGGAAAATTCACAAATACGTGCAAATTAAACAACACAGTTCTGAACAACCAGTGAGTCAAAAAAAATCACAAAGGAAATAAAAAAATACTTTGACACAAATTAAAATGGAAACAGCATATTATGGGATGCTGGAAAAGCAGTTTTAAGAGGGAATTTTATAGTAATACATGCCTACAATATGAAAAAAGTAAGATGTCAAATAAACAACCTAACTTTACATCTCAAGGAACTAGAAAAAGAAGAAAAAACTGTGCTCAAATTTAGCAGAAGAAAATAACGAAGATCAGAGTTGAAAAAGTGAAATAGAGACCAGAAAACTATAAGAAGATAACGAAACTAAAAACTGTTTTTTTTTCCTAAAGATAAACAAAATTGACAAACCCTTAGCTAGATGAAAGGAAAAAAAGGAAAGACTCAAATAAAATGAGACATGAAATAGGAAACATTAAAAATGATATCACAGAAATAGAAAGGATTATAAGATAATGCTATGAACAATTAATGCCAACAAATTGGATAACCTGGGGGAAATGTATGAATTCCTAGAAACGTATAACCTACCAAGGATAAATCAGGAAGAAATAAAATGTTAATTATCCAAATAGTGAGTAAGGAGATGGCATGAGCAACCAAAATCTTCTAACAAAGAAAAGTCCAGGACCTGATGACTTTACTGGTGAATTCTACCAAACTTTAAAAAGTCAGTACCACAGCAACTTCTTTCAAGATACATCTCCAAAAGCTAGTGAAACAAAATGAACTTTTGGGACTTCATCAAGATAAAAAGCTTCTGCACAGCAAAGGAAACAGTCAACAAAATAAAAGAGGCAACCCACAGAATAGAAGATATTTGCAAATGACACTACAGATAAAGGGCTGGTATCCAAGATCTATAAAGAACTTCTCAAACTCAACACCCAAAAAGCAATCAAGTCAAAAAATGGGCAGAAGACATGAACAGACACTTTTCCAAAGAAGACATACAAATGGCTAACAGGACAAATGAAAAAATGTTCATCATCGTTAGCCATCAGGGAAATCCAAGTCAAAACCCCATTGAGATACCACCTTACACCAGTTAGAATGGCAAAAATTGACAAGGCAAGAAACAATAAATGTTGGAGAGGTTGTGGAGAAAGGGGAACCCTCTTACACTGTTGGGGGGAATGCAAGTTGGTACAGCCACTTTGGAAAACAGTGTGGAGGTTCCTCAAAAAATTAAAAATAGAGCTACCCTATGACCCAGCAATTGCACTACTGGGTATTTACCCCAAAGACACAGATGTAGTGAAAAGAAGGGCCATATGCACCCCAATGTTCATAGCAGCAATGTCCGCAATAGCCAAACTGTGGAAAGAGCCGAGATGCCCTTCAACAGATGAATGGATAAAGAAGATGTGGTCCATATATACAATGGAATATTACTCAGCCATCAGAAAGGATGAATACCCAGCTTTTACATCAACATGGATGGGACTGGAGGAGATTATGCTACGTGAAATAAGTCAAGCAGAGAAAGTCAATTATCATATGGTTTCACTTATTTGTGGAACATAAGGAATAGCATGAAGGACATTAGGAGAAGGAAGGGAAAAATGAAGGGGGGGAAATTAGAGAGATGAACCATGAGAGACTATGGACTCTGAGAAACAAACTGAGGGTTTTAGAGGGGAGGGGGATCAGGGGAAGGGTTAGGCCGGTGATGGGTATTAAGGAGGGCACATACTGCATGGAGCACTGGTATTATACGAAAACAATGAATCGTGGATCACCACATCAAAAACTAATGATGTATTGTATGGTGACTAACATAACAAAAAATAAAATTAAAAAAAAAGTCAATACCAGTTCTCAAACTCTTCCAGAAAATTGAAGAGGAGGGAACACTTCCAGACTCATTTAATGAGGCCAGTAATACCCTGATACCCAAGCCAGATAAGGACACTAAAGGAAAAGAAAACCAAAGGCAGTATCTCTGATGAATACAGATGTAAAAATTCTCAACAAAATATTAGCAACCCAAATTTAGCAGCACTTTTAAAGGATCATATGCCATGATCAAGGGACGAAAGGATGGTTCAGCATTATCAAACTAATAAATTTAATACACCTCATTGCAAAAATCATATAATCATTTCAGTAGATGAAGAAAAAGCATTTGGCAAAATGCAACATCCTTTCATGAATAAAACTTAGCAAATTGGGTTTAGAAGTAACATACCTCAACATAATAAAGGCCATGATATGACAAGCCCACTGCTAACATCATACTCAATGGTAAAAGGCTGAAAGCTTTTTCTCTAAGATGAGCAGCAAGACAAGGGTGCTCACTCTCACCACTTCTATTAAACAGAATACTGGAAGTCCTAGCCAGAACAAGCAGGTAAGAAAAGGAAACAAAAGGTATCCAAATAAGAAAGGAAGAAGTAAAATTGTATGTGCTTGGAGATGGTATGATATATGTAGAAAATCCTAAAGACTCCACCAAAAAACTGTTAAAACTAATGAAAAATTCAGTAAAGTTGCAGGATACAAAATTAACACAAAGAATTTAGTTGTGTTTCTGTTCACTAACAGTGAAATATCTGAAAAAAGAAAGGCAACAGTCTATTCAAAATAGCATTGAAAGCAAGCAGAAACTTAGGAATCAACTTAAGCAAGGAGGTAAAAAGATCTGTACACTGAAAACTATAAAATG
Source organism: Phoca vitulina (assembly GCF_004348235.1). Taxonomy (NCBI): domain Eukaryota; kingdom Metazoa; phylum Chordata; class Mammalia; order Carnivora; family Phocidae; genus Phoca; species Phoca vitulina. The sequence goes on from NW_022589716.1 coordinate 8,906,795, forward strand.
CATTACTGTAGTCCAGCTGCTGATGGTCTTGTCTGGTATAGATTTATTATTAGCAGTGTGGAGGCCAGAGAGTATAAAAAAATTTAGGCCATTTGTGCTTTATTTGAAGGGAGTCTCAAAACATCAGGAAAAGGAATGAAGCACTGATTGGAAAACTTAATTGTTTTTAAAAACAATTCATTTTTTATCCCTTAGGAATCGAAATCAAATTATGGCAAATATCAAAATGGAAACTCTAATGAAAGAGTAAAAGAAGAAATGTTTATAGAAACTTCCAAATTGATTCATTCTTGTGAATATAAATGTGAGCCAGAGTCTGAGAATTGTTTCTCCAGCTCAGAGCTGGATAACATAGGTGATATTAGCTGGTTAGGTGATATTGTTGGTTTTATAGATACATGCCAAGCTCTGTACATAAGTCTATATCCTGAGAGAGATTAGATGGAATATTTCCAATCTGTAACTTAAAAAATCTTTTTGATAGTTGCTTAAGATCACAGTTTTCCCCCTGAGGATAGACTCTGAGTGCAAATGACAATGAAATTCCTATCTAATGTATATAGTTTGTGCAACTTTGCATTCTTAATATGCAAAGTGGTTGCTACATTAAGATATCAACTGTATTGGCTTTTTTTAAGATTTTATTTATTTATTTGAGAGAGAGAGAGAGAGCATAAGCAGGGGAGCGGCAGGCAGAGGGTGAGGGAGAAACAGGCTTCCTGCTCAGCAGGGAGCCAGATGTGGGGCTCTATCCAGGACCGGGGGTCATGACCTGAGCCGAAGGCAGACACTTAACCGACTGAGCCACCCAGGTGCCCCTATCTACTGTATTGTTGATAGAGTATTTCCATCCTGAAATCTGGCTTCTATTTTAGTATATATTAGATGTTAATCACAAATTTCCTTTTCTAATGGGAAATCTTTTCTCTTTTACAGGGGATCTTTCCTGCAAATTACATTCACTTGAAAAAGGCAATTGTCAGTAATAGGGGGTGAGTAGTTGGTCTTACTAAATTTATTTATAGTTTTTATAGGTTGCAGAGGAAGGCTTTTTTCTTTTTGGCTTATAGTATAAAATATGCTATTAATATGTTTTCCTGCCAAAAATAAATTTGCTTTATCAATTTATCATATACATAATTCTGAGGATACAACTATTTCTTAAAATACTGACAACTTTAATCTGTTTTCTTGTATACTGGAAAGGTAACCTGGTTTGAATTTTATAAAAACAGTTATGCATGCAGCATGTTTTTTACAATTATTTACATTTTGAGAATAGTTTCTGATAGGATAACAAGTGCAATCTCTGATAGAAAAGAGACAAGATGTAAATATATCAAAATGTTAACATTGGTTATTTTTGCATATTCAGATTATGAGTGATTTTTAGAAATTCTTTACTGTCATGCCCTAATTTTAAAAGTAATAAATATATATTATTATAAAATTGTGATTTTATTTTTCAAAATTTATCATTTTAAAATATAAAATTTAAGATACTATATGATAGATTTTGGTACTAGAAATAATGTTTTTGAGCAGAGGTTGAGAAAGCATGAGAGTTTCGTTAGGGTTGAGTCAGGAAAAGAGAAACTTATGAGTCACTTTATAAGCTAGAATTTAATGTAGGGAACTGTTTACACACATTTGGAAAAATGAAAGAAAAAAAAAGAGGATATACCAATATAATCCAAAATAATAACTGCAGAAAGAAGTCTATACTCTAATGGCTGGGGAAACAAAAGATAATGGGTTGGGGATATCAGAACTCAGGAACTTGGAAGATGGATCTTGAGACACTGGAGATCAAATTCTGAGGAGACGACATCACATGGCTGCTGCTGGTATGTATGAAGAAGGACAGTGAGGCTGTTTCTGGGAATGCCAAAAGCAACTGGAGGCTGGAACCAATTTTTCTCTGGTGGAACGGTTTACAGGAACAGCAGGAAACACTTTTTATTTCCTTTTCCCCAGTATTTTCTAGTGCCCCCCACCAGACAAAGGAGCTTGTGAGGCAAAGTTGGCAAATCCCAGCCTCAGAGTTGGTGCTTAGAAGGGTGGATTTAGAGATGAGAGGTATTAGTAAATGACTGGTATGGCTTCTAAGATAAAATTTGTTACTGAGGCATAGTAAGATTATAACTAAGAAGATTCTGATATGAATGCATGACCAGCATATTTTTTATTGTTTCCCTTCTTCTTTTATAAAATACCAGACACAAGAATATAGAGACAGGAAACTTGAAAATCCTTTTAGTGAACCTTTGCAACATATAATCTACTACCTCAAATTTATAGGTAAGGACTGCCAAAAGCATCAAGATTGGATAGAAGTTGTGTGGAAAAAGGAAAAGGGAGTGTCTAGACTAGGATCAGGAGGCATATATTTCTGAAAGTACTAATAAAATACATTTTCTGAATGTGAATGGCTCACCTCTAAACACAAAAATAATACCCCTAATTTATAACAGTTTAATAATGGGACTGATGAGAACTGAAATGTGGCAGAAACTACATGGGGGTGAGATGAGAAAAGGAGATAGAATATTTAGGGATCAAGAAATAGTGCCTCAGAAAATGCCAGCAAAATCATATATTTCGGATAAAAAGGGACTCATCTTAAATCCAGGAGCAATGTTCCCATTTATAATAGTTGTAAAGTAAATTGGGGACCACTTTGCTAGCAGAAAAATCCATACCTAGATTCAGTTTGTTTCAGGAAGGCAAAGGAGATACGGCTTAAAGAATTACACAGAGCAGCCATATTTATTGGAAACACTCTTTCTCCAAGGAAGCAGAGAAACAGTCTTTTGGATGTACATCTTAGAAAGCTACATAGAATCAATTTAGTGTACAAACCTCCAGCACTTTGATGGTCCAGAATAATATTTCTAAAATCTTAAGAAAGTATTAAAAAAAAACTGTTTTCAAGTGTTGAAGAGCAATCAATGTAGGAGGGTCTTTTTTCCCCAAGTTTTTACTTAAATTCCAGTTAGTTAAGGTACAGTGTAATATTAGTTTCAGGTGCACAATTGAGTGACTCAACACTTCCATACAACACCCAGTGCTCACCGCAAGGTGCACTCCTTAATCCCCATCATCTATTTCACCCACCTTCCCACCCCCACCCTACCCTTGGCAATCAGTTTGTTCTCTATAGTTAAGAGTCTTTTCTTGGTTTGCCTCTCTCTCTCTCTCTCTCTCTCTCTCTCTCTCTCTGTCTTCAAATGTAGGGAGGATCTTGAGGAACTTTGATTTTTGAAGGAAGTGGGGAATGCATATGGGAACTTTGGCTTTTTTTTCCACAGAGAATTTTTCAGTTTGCTGTGATGTGGTGCAGCAAGCAGATCCCAAACAGAAAGTGGTAGTCTTTCAGGGATGAGGAAACAGACATTGGAGTTTGGAACTCTCGGGGAGACTAATTAGAAGTAAGAGATTAAAACCCAGAGAGTAGAGAACCTCAGAAAATGGACCTTAATCTCTTACAAATTTCCCCCAAGTAATTGAATGAGTTCTAGCTTCTTTTGGGCTGTGTAAGACTCAAGGAATCTAGTAGAAGAGTACAACTAGCAAACTGAGTAGACTTTACCAGCCACTTAATATTGGTGAGAAAAATATTAGAGTTCAAGGACTGGCAAGTTATAGGGGCCTTGGTAAAATATTTGGGCCTTCTGTTGAGATCCTTAAAAGAACATACCCTATATATAGGGCCATGCCCTTGGATAAAGGACTAAACCAAAGGTATGTGGGCAAAAGTGAAATAGTCCAGTCCTAACAAAGTATAAGCCTCTGAAAACACAAGGGATGTTAGAAGAACAAATAAAAACACTGAATACTGTCATCCAGAAATAGCAACTGTAATGGATCAGTGTATTTCCCATTTCTTTATGCATGGTATTTTTACTCTGTTCCCTGTTAGAAGTTGATTCTCCTTTATCCTTTTCCCCCCACTCTTATAAATATTACCTTGAGGATATATCTCTTTTTAGTATCTTTTTTCCTCCTTAATTTCTATGACAATTCTTGTTTCCATTCTTCCTCTTGGGCCACACTTTGTTATTCTTCTCAGACTCCTATTCCTATTCCAAGCCCTTAAGTACTATTAATTCATGAGCTTTATCTCTAATCCTTTACATGCAAAGTGTGCCTGTCTTGTTCAGGTATAGTAAGGCAGATGGTTTGACTACAGTGTGTGGAGGTGAGGTCAGTAAAAGCAGAGGAGTCCAGAGTGGCAGCAAGGTGATAAATATTGTAAGGCCTTGTAGGCCATGTCAGGGGTGTTATCTTTTATTGAATGAGCCAGGGAGCCACTAAAAATGTTCAGAAAGAGAAGGGACATGTTTTATTTAATTTTAAAAGTGTTATTCTAGGCTACTTTGTTGAGACTAGAAGTATAGTGGGGCAAGGTCAGAAGCAGGGAGACTTGGTAGAATATGCCATTCACTGAAATGTGGAAGTTTGGGAAGGGATATGTTTTGGGGAGAAAATCAAACGATTGAGTTTTGTACATGTTAAATTTGAAATGACTCTTAGATTCTCAAGTGGAGATGTCAAGTAATCAGTTGACTATATGAATGTGGAGTTCTGGGGAGAGTTTGGAGCTTCAGGCATAGATTTGGAAGTCATCAGCATCCAAATGATATTTAAAGCTACAGAGCTGGATAAGAACAGAAAAGGAATTACTATAGATAAAGAACTGAGGTGAAGACAATACTGGGGAACTGTAGTGTTTAAAGATAAGATGAAGAGGAGAATCAGTGAAAAGAATCTGAAAAGTTGTGACCAGGGAGGTAGGTAGGTAATGAGACAGTAGTATCTTGGAGACCAATCAAAGAAAATATTTAGAGGATAGGCTAATCAAATATGTCTGGTGTTGTTGAAGTTGAGTAAGATTGAAGATCTTGTAGAGTGAGAGTGAAAGCCTGATAAGAAGAAATTTGAGAGAGAATGAAAAAAGAGGAAGTAGATAACAGTAAAGACTCAAGTTATAGCCCTTAAACCATAACTGAATGGCAGATGGGAACATACTTGGTTTGGGGATAATTTTTCTGTGTAGTCCTTTTAAAAAAATCATCTGGGGCATCTGGATGGCTCAGTCGGTTAAGTGTCTGACTCTTGATTTCAGCTCAGGTCATGATTTCAGGATCGTGAGATTGAGCTCCACATTGAGTTCCTCACTCAGTGGGCAGTTTGCTTGAGACTCTCTCTCTCTGCCCCTCCCCCTGCTCTCTCTCTCTCTCTCAAATAAATAAATCTTTAAAAAAATAATCTGATTCGAAATAAGTCAGAGAAAGACAAATACCATATGATTTCACTCATGTAGAATTTAAAACAGATGAACATAGGGTAAGGGAAGGAAAAATAAAATAAAAACAGAGAGGGAAGCAAACCATAAGAGACTCAACTTTAGAGAACAAACTCAGGGCTGCTGGAGGGGGCGTATGTGGGTGATGGGCATTAAGGAGGGCACTTTCTATGATGAGCACTGGTGGTTATATGTAAGTGCTGAATCACTAAATTCTACTCCTGAAACCAGTACTACACTATATGTTAACTAACTTGAATTTAAATTTAAAAAAATCATCTGATTCTTCTTATCTAATTTTTTATTTTGAAAAATTTTAAATCTATAGACAGGTTACAAGAATAATATAAGTAACACTTGTATCCATTCCCCTAGATTTACCAGTTACCAACATTTTACCATACTGAGCTCATTTTCTTCCCCCAGCCCTGCTTTTAACATAAATGAAGCAGGGGAAATCGGAGGGGGAGACGAACCATGAGAGACGATGGACTCTGAAAAACAAACTGAGGGTTCTAGAGGGGAGGGGGGTGGGAGGATGGGTTAGCCTGGTGATGGGTATTAAAGAGGGCACGTTCTGCATGGAGCACTGGGTGTTATACACAAACAATGAATCATGGAACACTACGTCAAAAACTAATGATGTAATGTATGGTGATTAACATAACAATAAAAAATTAAAAACAATGATTATCAAAAGCAATAAAAAAAGAGTAAGTTTTAGACATTCTGAGACTTCACTGTTAAATATTTGAGTATGTGTCTTCTAAGAAAAAGGACATTCTTTAATGTAATCACAATATAATTATTATACTCAAGTAATTTAACATGATACAAATAGTACTTATAAAATACCTAGTTCATATTCAAATATCCCTAATTTTCCCAAGAATGTCCTCTTGTAACCTGTTTTGTCCGTTTGCTTTTTTTGGTGGGGGTATGGTCCAGGATCCAATCAAGAATTAAGTATTGTCAGGCTTCTAGTTACAGATTGAATAAGTCATGGGAAATAAAGGTACAGCATAAAGAATGTAGTCAGTGATACTGTAAAAGTGTTGTATGGTGACAGAACTTGTGGTGAACACAGCATAATATATAGAGATGTTGAATCACTATGTTTTACACCCAAAACTAATGTAACATTCTGTGTCAACTATACTCAAATAAAAAAAAATTTTTTTTTTTTTTTAAAGATTTTATTTATTTATTTGAGAGAGAGAGAATGAGACAGAGCACATGAGAGGGGGGAGGGTCAGAGGGAGAAGCAGACTCCCTGCCGAGCAGGGAGCCCGATGCGGGACTCGATCCAGGGACTCCAGGATCATGACCTGAGCCGAAGGCAGTCGCTTAACCAACTGAGCCACCCAGGCGCCCAAATAAAAAAAAATTTTTTTAAAGCTTCATTATTGTTACAGAAATGCAACAGATTTCTGTACATTGATTTTGTATCCTGCAATTTGACTGAATTCGTGTATCAGTTCTAGCAGTTTTTTTGGTGGAGTCTTGTAGGTTTTCTACATAGAGTATCATGTCATCTGCAAAGAGTGAAAGTTTGACTTCTTTCTTGCCAGTTTGGATGCCATTTATTTCTTTTCGTTGTCTGATTGCTGAGGCTAGGTCTTCCAGTACTCTGTTAAACAACATAAGTGAGACTGGGTATCCCTTTCATGTTCCTGAACTTAGGGGAAAAGCTCTCTTTTTCCCCCATTGAAGATGATAATAGCTGTGGGTTTTTCGTGTATGGCCTTCATTATGTTGAAGTATGTTCCCTCTAAACCTACTTTCTTGAGCGTCTTTATCATGAATGTATGTTGTACTTTGTCAAATGCTTTTTCTGCATTTATTGAGAAGATCATATGGTTCTTATCCTTTCTTTTATTAATGTGGTGTATCACCTTGATTGATTTGCAAATATTGAACCACCCTTGCAGCCCAGGAATAAATCCCACTTGATTGTGGTGAATGATTTTTTTAATGTACTGTTGAACTCTTATTTGCTAGTATTTTGTTGAGAATTTTTACATCCATGTTCATCAGGGATGTTGGCCTCTAGTTGTCTTTTTTAATGGGGTCTTTGTCTGGTTTTGGAATCAGGGTAATGCTGGCCTCATGGAATGAGTTTGGAAGTTTTCCTTCCGTTTCTATTTTTTGGAACACTTTCAGAAGAATAGGTATTAACTCTTCTTAAGGAATAGCACAGAGGATCATAGAGAAAGGGAGGGAAAACTGAATGGGAAGAAATCAGAGAGGGAGACAAACCATGAGAGACTCTTGACTTTGGGAAAAAAACTGAGGGTTGTGGAAAGGGAGGTGGGTGGGGGGACAGGGTAACAGGGTGATGGGTATTAAGGAGGGCACGTGATGTGATGAGCATTGGGTGTTATATGCAACTAATGAATCATTGAACATTACATCAAAAACTAAATGTCTTAGCAGTCTACAGGAACAAAGCATTTCTATCAAGCTAGCTTCCAGAAGGAAATGTAGATACAATAAAATGTCCTTATAACCTGCAGCCCATTGACAGATACTTGAAGTGGGAAGAATGTAATGTTCCTCCAGGAAGCTCCCGACTACATTCATGTTAATGCCTTGCTAGAGGGAAAAACAACCTTTACTTGACAATGGTAAGGCCTCTGGTATCCTGTGAGTCTCTAAAATGAAAAGCTTTTTGAAAACCTCCCTTTTCCTTACCTCCCCCACCCCATAGTATATAATCAGCCACCCTTCACAACCCTGATGCAGCAGCTCTTTCTGTCCATGGGTCCTGTCCCTATGCTTTAATAAACCACCATTTTGCACTAAACAAACAAACAAAAAACTAATGATGTATTATATGTTGGCTAATTGAATTTAAATTTAAAAAAATAAAATAAATGATTATAAGCTTTCAGTGTAAATGGGTTCTGTGACTAAGTGGAAATTGACAGTTGTGCTGGTTCCTTGAGAAATTGTCTTCTGTGTATAGGATTCACTTTTGTTACGGAATTGTTTCTTAGACCATTTAGGAGAGGATACTTAGGATAAGATTGTTAATAAATAAAGCACATGTTTTACACACACACACAAAAATGGTTGGTTGAATTCCCCTGTGAAGCCATCTGGCCCTGGACTTTTGTTTGTTGGGAGATTTTTGATTACTGATTTGATTTCTTTGCTGGTTATCGGTCTGTTCAAGTTTTGGTAGTTTATATGTTTCTAGGAATTTATCCATTTCTTCCAGAGTGTCTGATTTGTTGGTACGTAATATTTCATAATATTTTCTTATAATTGTTTGTATTTCTGTGGTGTTGGTTGTGATTTCTCCTCTCTCACATGTGATTTTATTTATTTAGGTCCTTTCTCTTTTTGATAAGTATGTTCTTTTTTCCTTTTATGATATTTACATGGTTGAAGTGCCCAGGTACTTGTTTTGCAAAATGTCCCTCAATTTGTATTTGTCTAAATGTTTTCTCCTGGTTAGATTCAAGATTTTGGATTGCAATACTACATGGATGATGTTGTGAATTAAAACATGCATATTTCTCCTGCGTGTTGAACCAGTGCTTGATAAGATTAGAAAGACTGGGACTTGGGGCTCTACCTTAGTAAATATTAGGCAGGAGCAAGGGCCTTTCAATCAGAGAACATGCATTGTGTTTCTATCATGTGCCTTCTTCATTGTATCCTGCCATACCTGTGAGAAAGATGACCCTGTGCTCTTGATGCTTCTTAAGGTTATCATCTGCTTCTTGGAAAACTTGTAGCATTTGTGCTGAAGTACTTTTTGTTTTTTATGTGGTTGACAGGGCATGAAATTACTTGACTAGGCTATCTGTGGAATTTTTTTCTGGGGACTTTTATATTTTTCAGTTAGCTTTTGAAATTTTTCTTGACATCTGGGTTTTCTCATTCTTAAAATGATTCAAGTAGAGTCATCACTTTTTGTAAAGTTTCAGTGAAAAAATATACATTTGTAGGGGCGCCTGGGTGGCTCACTTGTTAAGCATCTGCCTTCAGCTCAGGTCATGATCCCAAGGTCTTAGGATCGAGCCCCACATCAGGCTCCCTGCTCAGCGGGAAAGCCTGCTTCTCCCTCTCACACTCCCCCTGCTTGTGTTCCCTGTCTTGCTGTGTCTCTCTCTGTCAAATAAATAAATAAAATCTTTAAAAAATGTACATTTGTAGTAAATTTGAAGATTTCAGGGCTGATAAGGAAAAAGACATGACTATGAGATGCGAATAACACATTATGAGCTTTATTTAGGTAGAGCTTTGACAGGTTAAGGTAAGTCCCTCACAGCTGGAGACCTCCCAGAAACAGCAGTGCAGGGCCATCCCTATAACAGGAAGAGGACACAGGAACCCTTGGGAGAGAAGGGATTTTTGTATCTAGATTATATTACTCATCTGACCTCAATTTTTTTTTATATTCAGTTAGCCAACATATAGTAGTACATCATTAGTTTTTGATGTAGTGTTCAATGATTCATTAGTTGCATATAACACCCAGTGCTCATCACAACACGTGCCTCCTTAATACCCATCACCTGGTTACCCCATTCCCCCACCCCCTCCCTTCTATAACCCTCAGTTTGTTTCTCAGGGTCCAGAGTTTCTCATGGTTTGTCTCCCTCTCTGATTTCTTCCCATTCAGTTTTCCCTCTCTTCCCCTGTGGACCTCTGCGCTATTCCTTGTGTTCCACATATGAGTGAAACCGTATGATAATTATCTTTCTCTGCTTGACTTATGAGATTATGTTACTCATCTGAAAGATGGGAAATCTCTGGGTCAGAGAGCACCATAGAATAGCAGCAGTTTATGGTCTTTTTTAGTACCAGGGTTTGTTTAACCTGTGGGTAGCAGGTATTGAGTGCAGCTTCATTAATGTAAAATGGCAGGCTCTAAATGGCTAAAAATATGCTTATTTGGGTTATATTAAAAGCAGTTGGATGTATAAAATTTTGGCACTGGTGGGCTCTGAGCTAATGGTGCTCCCTTACCGTGAAGAAGTAAATAACATAGGGCCCAATATACAGAAGGTCACTTTTGCACATTTATATAACACCATTACATTATGAAGCACTTATAAATATTTTTTATTTTTAAATTGCGGGAAATTAGGGTCATGATTTAAATTAGGAATAGCCAACTTCTGTAGTTTTAGAAGTTGTCAGTTTTACTGATCACTAACCAAATTTCAGTTTAATTGAAAAATAATTGGGTGATGGGCATTAAGGAGGGCACTTGATGTAATGAGCACTGGGTGTTATATGCAACTGATGAATCAATAAATTCTACCTCTGAAACTAATAAAAAAGAAAGAAAGAAAAGAAAGAAAAATATATCTAGGGTCAAATTATAAATGGACTAAATGTATTTTAGGAGGGAGGTACCAGGTATTACAGATAGGTCAGTGACATACTCCTCTTATGTTCTGTTCAAGGAGTTATTTGCATTTTATTATTTTTTGGATATTGCCTACCTACTCTGATTTAATGAGCCTGGTTTCAAAGTGGGGTGAGTGTGTGTGGGAGGATACACATAGGAGCATACATGTGCGTTGTAAGGAACACATGAGAAAACAGCATCAATTTAAGTACTAGTTAATGTGTAACATTTCTTTTCTCTGGCACTTTTTGTTTGTTTTTGTTTTTGTTTTTCTTTCTTTTTTTCCCAAAGATTTTTATTTACTTGAGAGAGAGAGAGAGAGAGAGAGAGCACAAGCAAAAGCAGGGGGCAGCAGACAGGGTGAGGGAGAAACAGTCTCCCTGCTAAGCAGGGAGCCAGATGTAGGGCTCCATCCTAGGACCCTGAGATCATGACCTGAGATCATGACTTGAGCCAAAGGCAGATGCTTAACCGACTGAGCCACCCAGATGTCCCCTCTCTGGCACTTTTATTTTTGTTTGTGTATTTGCTGAAATAACTTCTGTCTTCATTAGAGATGAACATCAAAACTGATTTTTAAAGAAATTCCTTCTTGCAGCAACTTCTAAATGTTCCACTTTCCCTCTTTACTAGATAATTTTCATCAGCTTACAACTTCTTGAACTCATTACTTTGTTTTTTTCACAGCAAAATTTCTCCAGAGTGGCTATGCAACAATGCTTATTGAATATTATTAAGTAGTATATTTAGTACATTATATTCATTTTTACTTCTTTATGTTTTTGATTTTTAAAAACACATATATATATAATTCTATAATGAAACTTATTTATACTATTGGAGTAAAACAGGCAAAGCCTACTAACTTGCTGATGGGAAAAACCATAACTTGTGAATGTTTCCTCAATATTTAAGGTAGAGAGAAATGTATGTGTATACACATACTGTAGAACTGTATTAAGTTCTGAATTAAAATTCATATTTTCTTTGCTCAGATTAAGATAATTATTTAAGTCCCTATTTAAGTATCTCTTTTGTTAGTAACATTTTGCCTTACAAATATTCAGGAGTATGAAAGTTAATGTAGTGTTTGAGAAGTGCTTCAATTGAACAGATGGTTTTTGAACATTTAAGAAAGAATGTGGTGCTTGAAACTGTGGAAAGAGCCAAGATGTCCATCAACAGATGAATGGATAAAGAAGATGTGGTATATATATACAATGGAATATTATGCAGCCATCAAAAGGAATGAGATCTTGCCATTTGCAACAACGTGGATGGAACTGGAGGGTATTATGCTGAGCGAAATAAGTCAAACAGGGAAAGACATGTATCATATGACCTCACTGATATGAGGAATTCTTAATCTCAGGAAACAAACTGAGGGTTGTTGGAGTGGGGGGTGGGGTGGGAGGGATGGGGTGACTGGGTGATGGACACTGGGGAGGGTATGTGCTCTGGTAAGCGATGTGAATTGTGCAAGACTGTTGAATCTCAGATCTGTACCTCTGAAACAAATAATGCAATATATGTTAAGAAAGAAAAAAAGAAGAAGAAGAATGTAGCAGGAGGGGAAGAACGAAGGGGGGGAAATCGGAGGGGGAGACGAACCATGAGAGACGATGGACTCTGAAAAACAAACTGAGGGTTCTAGAGGGGAGGGGGTTGGGAGGATGGGTTAGCCTGGTGATGGGTATTGAGGAGGGCACGTTCTGCATGGAGCACTGGGTGTTATGCACAAACAATGAATCATGGAACACTATATCTAAAACTAATGATGTAATGTATGGGGATTAACATAACAATAAAAAAAATTAAAAAAAAAAAAAAAGAAAGAATGTGGTGCTTGATAAGAGTCATGCATTTACCATGACTAAGTCAGTCCAGTGCAATGGATATAATGTGTTTTGGTTTCTACAAAGCATATGACAGTCTTCCATAACACACCTATGGACATATAGGCAAGATGCTAACAAAGTTAAATGAATTTTTTTTTTAAAGATTTTGTTTATTTGAGAGAGAGACACAGAGATAGAGAGAGCATGAGCAGGGAGGAGAGGGAGAAGCAGGCTCCCCGCTGAGCTGGGAGCCTGATGTGGGGCTCAATCCCAGGACCCTGGGATCATGACCTGAGCTGAAGGCAGACGCTTAATGACTGAGCCACCCAGGCGGCCCAAAGTTAAATGAATTTACAGTTGGTTGAACATCTGTCCAGGAATGTTTATCATTTCTTTCTTTGTGCCAGTGCTCTATAATACTTCCATTAGTTCCTATCTGTGTGTCCTCATCTTCAGCTCAGTGTCTAACATGTAATACACACTTAGTAAACATGCTGGGTAGATGAGTAAGTTAGAGACTTTAACAATTTGATACTAATACAGTAGGTTTCTGATGGTAAGCAATGGGGTATAAACCTTATCCATAGCCATACTGAATAAAAAAGACTAGATGAGGGGTACCTGGGTGGCTCAGTTAAGTGTCTGACTCTTGATTTTGGCTCAGGTCATGATCTCAGGGTCCTGGGATCCAGCCCTGCATTCAGTAGGGAGTCTACTTGAAGATTTCTCTCCATTTCCCTTTGCCCCTCCCTCCACTTGTGTGTGCATGCTCTATCTCTCTAAAATAAATAAGTAAAAAATAAATAAAAAACTAGTTGACCTAGAAATAGAAATTAAAACAAATTTCCTTAAAAATTATTCGAAAGATCTAAGGTAGTTCACAGAAGGAAAGGAAAAGCTAAGCTACCAGTTTTCAGAAAGGATAAAAACTAGAATGGTTCTGTAAATCTGGATGCAGGACTTACTTAATGGACAGTCTCTTCAGGTGGGTGCCACTCATGCAGTTTTACACTGTTTTCCAAACCTGCGTTGCTCTTTTTGAGATTCACATTATCAGGAGAGTGGTAGAATGGCATAGGTTGGGTTGTGTGCATGCAATAGATTTAATAGATGCGGAAATCTTATCTGATTAAATCAGGACTCATTTAAACTACATATTTTAGGACAGTAGGAAAAGGCCTCTGGAAAATGACATTGAAATTTTAGAGGCAACATTAAGGATATATCACCAATTTTACTCTAAAAGTGCTGTATCTTAGGATACATTCTTCATGGTCTTAATATTTTTAGCACACTACTACATTTTATTTTCCTATATTATCTTTAACATTCTTGCTTCTCTGTATACATATGAGATTTGTCTATGATTTTCTTTTCTTGTAATATCCTTGACTAATTTTGGTATAAAGATTAGTCTAGTTTATAGAATGAATCTGGTAACCTTCACACTATTTCTAGACTTTGAAAAAGTTAGAGACTAATCTTTAAAGAGCTGATAAAATTTGCTTGTAAAAATGTCTGGACTTGAAGAGTGACAAGCAAGACAGTGGGATAGGAGTTTTCTACCATCTCCTCACAGAAGCATCGATCTTGACAACCAGCTATGGACAAGATTGCCTTTGTGGAATCTGGATACAGGACTTACATAATGGACATTATGTTCAGGTTGCTACTCTTGCCGTTTTACCACTGTTTTCCATTTCTGCATTGCTGGGATTCCACTGAAGAAATGTTAGCACACTGTTGAAGCAAAAAATCTGAGAATAGTTGCATTGAAGAGGGTAAGAACAATTTCACTTTACCTGTGTCATCCCTCCCAAAGGTGTCACAGCTCATTGCCAAGAGAGATTCACTTGGCCTACAATTTTCCCACTGGGGGAATGTGAGAGGATAGTGAATGAGCACTTGGCTTTCCAGCCATGCAGGATGCTGCCCCAGAGGCCCGTTTTTTCCTCTCACCATACCTAGAATCCTGAGGTAATCAGCACAGCAAAGTGGTTGAGAGAGGTGGGGGAGCAGATAAGAGATGTGGGGACTCACAGCAACCAGGGCTCAGAAATCATCAAAGGACCACAGATCTGACTAACTAATCACTTTAGAGACTCACACCAAGAAGCCTGACCATGAGCCAGTGGGAACATCTTCCTGCAGATTCCTCCAACTGGCCCAGGGACACTTAAAATGTTCTGGATTCCTTACCCAGCCTTCCTGTAACTGCATCACCAATATCACATGTGCCCCATGGATGTTGAGTTACAAGCCTGTGAATATGGCTTGCAATTCTGCCGAAAGCCAGATAAGCTCTGTAGGATCAGGAGAAGGCACACAACTCGAGCATTTCAGGGTATTGCTCTAGGGAAAATAAATGAGAAGTTATCAGTCAGCACCTGGCCTGGCTTTGTGACATCAAGAGAAGGCATACAATCTTAAGAATTCTCACTAAAGAGGGAATCAGAGATGTGGAGCAGGAGCATACATAGAAAAGGTCTGAGAGAGCTTCAGAATTTATTCCTGGACTGACTAGTAAAGGCATTTCTCTTCTGAGGGCCCTCAATAAAGACTGGAGAAGGTAACTTCTTTGAATAAAAGACAGCAATGCAAAATTTCAGGGAATAAGAAAAATCAAGGAACTATGACACCACCAAGGAAGTACATTAATTTTCCATTTGCCATCCTAAAAGAAATAGAGATCTATAAATTGTCTGAAAAAGAATTAAGCATAATTATTTTAAGGAAGCTCAGCAGCTATCAGAGAACATAGATGGATAATGAAATCAGGAAAAGAACAAATGAACAAAACGGGAGGTTCAACAAAGATAGAACTCATAAAAAAGAACCAAATTCTAGAGCTGAAGTATACAGTGAACAAAATAAAAACTGTAATTGATAGTGTCAACAACAGACTTGATCAAACAGAAGATCTGTGAACTCAATGATAAGTCACTTGAAAATATCCAGTCAGAAGAGGAAAAAAAGAAAGAAATGAATGAAAAGGAATGAACACAGCCTACAGAGTTTATGGAATCATTCTCTTGGACTAATATATGCCTATGGTAGTCCCAGAAAGAGAAGAGAAAGAGTTAGGGGCAGAAAACTAATTTAAAGAACTGGCTAAAAACTTTACAAACCTGAGGAGAAATATGGACATCCAGGCGATCAACAAAACAAAAAGGCAACCTGCTGAATGGGAGAAGATCTTTGCAAATGACATACCCAATAAGGGGTTATTATTCAAAATATATGAAGAATTGATACAACTCAACACCAAAAAAACAAATAATCTGATTAAAAATGGGCAGAAAAAGATTAATTGACCATATAGTTGTGGGTTTTTTATTGTTCTATTGATCTGTGTGTCTATTTTTGTGCCAGAACCTAACTGTTTTGATCACTACAGCTTTGTAATATCACTGGAAGTCCAGAATTGTGATACCTCCCGCTTTACTTTTTCTTCTTTTCTTTTATAAGGTTGCTTTGGCTATTCTTTTGTGGTTCCTTACAAATTTTAAGATTATTTGTTCTAGCTCTGTGAAAAATGCTGTTGGTATTTTGATAGGGATTACATAAAATGTGTAGATTGCTTCGGGTAGTATAGACATTTTAACAATATTTTTTCTTTCAATCCATGAACACAGAGTCTCTTTCCATTTCTTTCTATCATCTTCAATTTCTTTCATAAGTCTTTTATAGTTTTCAGAGTACAAGTCTCTCACTTCTTTAGTTAGGTTTATTCTTAGGTATCTTATAGCTTTTGGTGCCATTGTAAATGGGATTGATTCCTTGATTTCTCTTCCTGCTGCTTCATTATTGGTATATAGAAATGCTGTAAATTTCTGTATGTTGATTTTGTATCCTACAACTTTACTGAATTTGTGTATTCTAGCAATTTTTTTGGTGGAATCTTTCAGGTTTTCTATGTATAATATCATGTCATCTGCAAATATTGAAAATTTGACTTCTTCCTTACTGATGTGGATACCTTTTATTTCTTTTTGTTGTCTGACTGCTGTGGCTAGGACTTCCAGTACTATGTTGAATAAAAGTGGTGAGAGTGGGCATCCTTGTCTCTTGTTCCTGATCTTAGGGGAAAAGCTCCCAGTTTTTCCCTGCTGAGGATGTTAGCTGTGGTTTTTCCATATAAAGTCTTTCTTTATTATGTTGAGGTATATTCTCTCTAAACCTACTTTGTTGAGGGTTTTTATCATGAATGGATGTTGTACTTTGTTAAATGCTTTTTCTGCATCTATTGAAATGATCATACAGTTTTTATCCTTCTCTTAGGATATTTTAAAATTTTTATTGCAATTTATGATTATGTCCCTCCTTTTATACTATTGTTGTTTTTGTGCTTTTTAAAATTTATTTTCATATGATTATTTCTTTCTGAAGTTTGTCTGTTTTGATTTAGCAAAGAATTTATGTTGCTGATCCTCCCTATTGTCTCTCATTGTTTTCTATTTCATTAACATATTTTAAATTTTCATAAATAATATTTTCTAGTTTCCATTTTGTTTGACCTCTGTTTTTTAAAAAAATTAACAATTTTTAAAACTTTTTGTCAGTTTGGACACTTTCTAATTCTAGAATTAAAGATTATGGAATTCCCTCTGTGTAATACTTTAGCTATATTATACAAGGTTTTATAGTTAGTATATGTTTCCAAATTGATAATCTCTAGAATATTCTCTTATAGCTTCATAATGTTTTTGTTTTGCTTTTCTGTAATTTTTGGACTGTAGTGTAAGTTAAACCTCATCACCATTCCTCACCCTTTAAAAATAGGTGAGAAAGGAAGAAGAGAAGAATGAAGTAAATGTATAAATATATATGATATATCAAGGAAAAATATATAATACATGATACAGATATGTTTCTCTACCTGGTAATAAGTATTAATTTTCATTAATGAGCTCCTTTTTTTACACCAATTTTATGATCTTTTTACTTTAGCTAGTACCTCAGCTAAGGTATTTGAGCCTTTGGTAGTTCCATATGATAAGGGATGATACAGTTTTTTTCATTAGCTTTTACCACAGAGTATGGTAGTATTAGGATGCTCCTTGTGGATCCCTTTGGTTCTATCTATGCTTTTCCCCACTTCTATATGCAGCAATAAACCTGTTTCTTCTTGAGGACTAACAAAAATTAAACACAACAGCCAATACCAAAACAGCCTTTTCACCCCTTGTATGCCCAGTGGCAGGAAGAACCTAAAACTGAAATGGCCTCATGGTCATCTCAGATTCAGTGTAATTGAATCATGTTCTCATCCGGTATATTCATGTTTCACTTAGGTTCTAAGTCAGCAGTCAAAAGTCCTCAAGAGATTGGAACCTTAGATTTTGCAAATGAGTCATCATGTTTGAGAGTGAGAATTGCTCCTTCCATCACTACCTCTTCTTTCTCAACCCATGTATTCTGTTTTAGGGAGAAACATAGCTATATTGGTTCTTGGTTCAGAGCATTTATCACATCATGTGGATAGTACCCCAGTCTTTAAAAAGATGGCATAGTGAATTCTTATAGAGTCCTCTCTATTGTTCTATACAGTCCAGTGTTCTGGGTGATGGAGTAATTAGCAGTATCAGTGAATCCTGTGGGCACGAGTCTGTTATTCTACTTCTTTTATTTCAAGTGAGATCCTTGCTCATATTTCAGTTTTATACACATTAACATGATGACAAATAAGATATTTAGTAGTCTACTGAAGGTCATTTTTCCAGAGATAAAGAAGGCAGAGAAAGTCCAAATCCCATCCCTTTTATGATGAATGGAGTCCAGTGTAATAAACTTGCCAAACTGTGTTGGCTAATCCACTTGGATATGGTACTATGTCAGAGTCTCAGGATTACCCACTGCTACTGGCCTGTTCTGATTCAACAGTTGTTGTACCAGATCAGCCTTTATGAGGGAAAGTCCATGGAGTTAAGCTTGTGATAGCTGCAATGCCTTTTTTTTTTTTAATTAAAAAAATTTTTTTTTTAATTTTTTATTGTTATGTTAATCACCATACATCATTAGTTTTTGATGTAGTGTTCCATGATTCATTGTTTATGCATAACACCCAGTGCTCCATGCAGAACGTGCCCTCTTTAATACCCATCACCAGGCTAACCCATCCTCCCCCCCCCCCCCCCAGCACCCTCAGTTTGTTTTTCAGAGTCCATCATCTCTCATGGTTCATCTCCCCCTCCGATTACCCCCCCTTCATTCTTCCCCTCCCCCTCCTCCTCCTTCTTCTTCTTTTTTTTTCTTAACATATATTGCATTATTTGTTTCAGAGGTACAGATCTGTGATTCAACAGTCTTGCACAATTCACAGCGCTCACCATAGCACATACCCTCCCCAGAGTCTATCACCCAGCCACCCCATCCCTCCCACCCCACCCCACCACTCCAGCAACCCTCAGTTTGTTTCCTGGGATTAAGTATTCCTCCTATCAGTGAGGTCATATGATACATGTCTTTCTCTGATTGACTTATTTCG
The DNA here is from genome assembly GCF_004348235.1 of Phoca vitulina. NCBI lineage: Eukaryota > Metazoa > Chordata > Mammalia > Carnivora > Phocidae > Phoca > Phoca vitulina. The sequence continues at coordinate 8,925,799 of NW_022589716.1, forward strand.
CTCAGCATAACACCCTCCAGTTCCATCCACGTTGTTGCAAATGGCAAGATCTCATTCCTTTTGATGGCTGCATAATATTCCATTGTATATATATACCACATCTTTATCCATTCACCTGTCGATGGACATCTTGGCTCTTTCCATAGTTTGGCTATTGTGGACATGCTGCAATGCCTTTTACCACATTCACTGCGGGAAAGCTGGGGAAGGAAACAGATTGAATTCATGGGACACTGGGGTATTGAGGGGTTGATATAGGGCATAAAGAAAATTGGCTTCCTTTGAAAGATAACTCATTTAGGTGAGCCAATCTATAAGTCTTTAAGGAAAGGAAGGACACCCTCATCAGAGAAGGAGGGCCTTTTCCTACTGCAAAGGGTTCAATAAGTGTGACATTGAGGCCCTTTTAAGTTGTCCCATGTTGTACTCTTATCTCTACTATTCTTTCCAAGTCAGTAGCCTGCCTTTTATCTTAATGTTTATGGAAAGGCCTTAAATTCAACTGACCTTGTAATTCAGCAATCATCAGGATCAAAACTAGATTTTGGTTTTTGGCTTTGAGCACCAAAACTGGAAGAAAAGATTACTCTGAACTCTTATTTTTTTTTTTTAAGATTTATTTATTTATTTGAGAGAGAGTGAGAGAGAAAGAGAAGAGGGGCAGAGGGAAAGAGAGAGAAAGAAGCAGACTCCATGCAGGGCTCAATCCCATGACCCTGAGATCCTGACCTGAGCTGAAACCAAGAGTCAGAGGCTTAACGAACTGAGCCACCCAGGTGCCCTACTCTCAACTCTTATGCAGAACATCAATAAAGTGAGCATTTAGCTTTTTGCAGCCCTGGTTTTCTGACTAGAGATGATCCTTCCAATTAGATATTATGGAACATATCAAATTGTCTCATCCATCCATTCTATATCTGCTAGATTTATTTAACTCTTAGTTTAGAATAGAGTTAAAGGGAGAATCAGTAAGTCAGCAGTACCTACCAGAAGGTTTCTTGCTTTTGATCGTGTAGGCCAAGGTACCCTTTTATACTTGTCCTTTTTTTTTTTTTTTTTTTGCCTTTGATGTCGTTGTTGGTCTGTTTAGGAAACTACTCTCAAACTCAACCTCAGACTTACTCTGCTTATAGTTGTATGGATTTCTATTGCATGTGTTCTGGGAACCTTGTCATTATCATCACCACAGCTGGTTGGGGATCTGGGGGCTTGAAATGGATAGATGAGAGAGGGGATAGGAAGGGAATCAGTAATGATGCTCATGAAAGAAATATTAGAAGAATTATTGACAATCAGCTGCCAAAGAACAATGTGAAGGACTTGAGCATCTCAAGGGCTATGGGGTAGAGTTGTGCATTGTACAGCATTAGACAGCTGAGACAGAGAAGGATAAGCTTATGTCCTAACTTGTCACAGCATGATACGGAATGAAAAGTAGGGACTTTCTATGATTATACTTTCTTGCTTAAGTTACCTCAGTGCCTTCTAACTGCTCTCCTCCTTCTACCTATGTCTCCTTACAGTTTATTCTTGACATAGCTGCCAGAGTAATTTTTAAAAAATAGAATTTAGATCATGTTACTCCTGTGTTTAAAACCTTCCAATGGCTCCTATCTCACTCAGAGTAAAAACCAAAGTTCTTACAAAGGCTTACAAGGTTATATGACCTGGCTTCACTCCTTCTAAACTCTCCCTGTTTCTCATTTGGCTTCAATTACATTGGCTTCCTTGCTTTTATTCAAACATATCAGGTATGCTCCTGCCTTAAGGTTTTTGTTCATGCTCTTTCCTATGCTTGGAGTACTATGCCTGACTAAAACTCTGTCACTTCCTTCAGGTCTTTTCCCAAATCTCAATGAGACATAGCCTGACTACCATATTTAATCCTGCCTCCTCCAGTCCCCTCACCATCTTAAAACTGAATGCTTCCCTAGGACTGCTGCCTCTGGAAACTGACTGTAGCTGCCACCAAGTTGGTTTCTTTGTAGTCTCTGCTTCTTTGGGTAATTGGTTTCCCTTTCTAAGTCTGGTGTAGATGGAGCTCAGGTTATAAGCCTGTGCCATAGTCATAGAGAGGCTGAGAAATCAAGTATCTATTATTTTCTGCTTGTATAGTGGAAGGCAAATCTGTCTCTACATTTGGGGTTTTTATCAAACGAAGAAGGGGTTTACAATGCTGGAGCTAAGGAAAAGAAAATCACAATTTTCTGTAACACTGCCATTCTTTTCTCCTGGGAATCCTGTTATGAGTAGGTTGGAATTCTTTCACTTCTCCCTCATGTCTCTTAAGTACTCTTTCATACTTTGGATTACTTTTTTGCTCTGACCTACATTCTAGAGTGATTTTTTCATTACTACCTTGCTACTAATTTTCTCTTGAGTTTTGTCCAGCATGTATCCTTTCTGTTGAGGTTTGTTTTTTCCCACTGCTATTATTTTTTGACATCTTAAGAATTGTGGTAAAATATTCATAACATAAAATTTAACATTTTAACCATTTTTAAGAGTATAATCCAGTGGCATTAAGTATATTCATAGTGTTATGCAATCTTCATGAGTATTCAACTCTGGAATTTTTCATCAGCCCAAACAGAGACTTTGTACCTCTTAAACAGATAACTCCCCATCTCCCCTTCCTTCAGCCCCTGGGAACTTTCTTCTTTCTATCTCTATGAATTTTCCTATTCTACGTACCTCATGTAAATGGAATCATGCAGTATTTGCCCTTTTGTGTCTGGCTTATTTTACTTAGCATAGTATTTTCAAAGCTCATCCATGTTATAGCATGTATCAAAATTTCATTTATTTTAGGGCGCCTGGGTGGGTCAATTGGTTGAGTGTCTGCCTCTGGCTCAGGTTGTGATACCAGGGTCCTGGGATTGAGTCCCGCATCAGGCTCCCTGCTCTGCGGGCAGCCTGCTTCTCCCTCTGCCTCTCTCTCTCTCTCTCATGAATAAATAAATAAAATCTTTTTTAAAAATTTCATTTATTTTAAATGTTGAATAATATTCCCATATATACATATTACGTTTCATTATTCAGCCATCAGTGGACACTTTGTTCATAATACTTTTCTTTTGGAAAATTTCTAGTTGGTTCTTCTGCATATTCATTGGCTCCTGTTTTATTTGTGTTTGCTTGTGTTTCATACTTTTCCTTTTTAAAATGGGAGTTACTCATTTCTCTAAACATTATAAACATATAAAAATGTTTGTCAGACTTTTATAAAATTCTGAAAAGATTTTTTAATATTATTTTTAAACCTTGACCATTTTATTTACCTATGTTTTAGAATTTTGGTTTTTAGAAGTGAGAGATTTTGTTTTTCCCTTCCTTCTCTTCCTCTCAGCACATCTGTCTAGTGCTTATGCAGTTACCTCTGCCTGCTCCCAAGGCCCCAGTGTAGAACCAAGTCCTTCAGCAGCATTTTAGATTTCCATAGGCATAGCTATACTGGGGCCAAGGCAGATCATGACCTTGGGCTGTGTGGAGGAGGGGACTGCTTTAGGCCCAATCTGTTTAGCCCTAGAGCTTGCTAAAAGCCATAGTTCCAAGTGAGGTTCAGTAGCAATTTTTTCTACTTGGCCTATGGAACAATGTGTTTGTAATAATACTATATCTGAATTTTAGGAGTTTTTAGGATATGGGGTATTATGATCCAAGAAAAATAAATCAGTTTTAGTTTCAACTTAGATTAGTTAAATTGAGGTGAGTCCAAAGCCTTAAAATTTTAAAATAGGAACATTGTAAATTTCCCATAGATCTCCCTATTTAAAATAGCTGAACATGTAATAGATGAAACTTTCCACTTTATTCCACATGTCATTTCTGTGTTAACCTTTTTTTAAAATTTTATTATGTTATGTAAATCACCATACATTACATCATTGGTTTTTGATGTAGTGTTCCATGATTCATTGTGTATAACACCCAGTGCTCCATTCAGTACATGCCCTCTTTAATACCCATCACCAGGCTAACCCATCCCACCAACTCCCTCCCATCTAGAACTCTCAGTTTGTTTCTCAGAGTGCATAGTCTCTCATGGTTCGTCTCCCCCTCCAATTTCCTCCCCTTCATTTTTCCCTTCCTGCTCTCTTCTTCTTCTTCTTTTTTTAATATATAATGTATTATTTGTTTCAGAGGTACAGGTCTGTGATTCAACAGTCTTACACAATTCACAGTGCTCACCATAGCACATACCCTCCCCAATGTCTATCACCCAGCCACCCATCCCTGCCACCCCCCACCACTCCAGCAACCCTCAGTTTGGTTCCTGAGATTAAGAATTCCTCGTATCAGTGAGGTCATATGATACATGTCTTTCTCTGATTGACTTATTTCGCTCCGCATAATACCCTCCAGTTCCATCCACATCGTTGCAAATGGCAAGATTTCATTCTTTTTGATGGCTGCATAATATTCCATTGTATATATACACCACATCTTCTTTATCTGTTCATCTATCGATGGACATCTTGGCTCTTTCCATAGTTTGGCTATTGTGGACATTGCTGCTATAAACATCGGGGTGCACATACCCCTTTGGATCCCTACATTTGTGTCTTTGGGGTAAATACCCAGTAGTGCAATTGCTTGGTCATATGGTAGCTCTATTTTCAACTTTTTGAGGAACCTCCATACTGTTTTCCAGAGTGGCTGCACCAGCCTGCATTCCCACCAACAGTGTAGGAGGATTCCCCTTTCTTCGCATCCCTGCCAACATCTGTCATTTCCTGACTTGTTAATTTTAGCCATTCTGACTGATGTGAGGTGGTATCTCATTGAGGTTTGGATTTGGATTTCCCTGATGCCGAGCAATGTTGAGCACTTTTTCATGTGTCTGTTGGCCATTTGGATGTCTTCTTTGGAAAAATGTCTGTTCTTGTCTTCTGCCCATTTCTTGATTGGATCATCTGTTCTTTGGGTGTTGAGTTTGGTAAGTTCTTTATAGATTTTGGATACTAGCCCTTTATCTGATATGTCATTTGCAAATATCTTCTCCCATTCCGTTGGTTGTCTTTTGGTTTTGTTGACTGTTTCTTTTGCTGTGCAAAAGCTTTTTGTCTTGATGAAGTCCCAATAGTTCATTTTTGCCCTTGCTTCCCTTGCCTTTGGCGATGATTCTAGGACGAAGTTGCTGCGGCTGAGGTCGAAGAGGTTGCTGCCTGTGTACTCCTTTAGGATTTTGATGGACTCCTGTCTCACATTTAGGTCTTTCAACCATTTTGAATCTATTTTTGTGTGTGGTGTAAGGAAATGGTCCAGTTTCATTCTCCTGCATGTGGCTGTCCAATTTTCCCAACACCATTTGTTGAAGAGACTTTTTTCCATTGGACATTCTTTCCTGCTTTGTCGAAGATTAGTTGACCATAGAGTTGAGGGTCCATTTCTGGGCTCTCTATTGTGTTCCGTTGATCGATGTGTCTGTTTTTGTGCCAATACCATACTGTCTTGATGATGACAGCTTTGTAATAGAGCTTGAAGTCCGGAATTGTGATGCCACCAGCTTTGCTTTTCTTTTTCAACATTCCTGTGGCTATGCAGGGTCTTTTCTGGTTCCATACAAATTTTAGGATTATTTGCTCCATTTCTTTGAAAAAAATGGATGGTATTTTGATGGGGATTGCATTGAATGTGTAGATTGCTCTAGGTAGCATTGACATCTTCACAATATTTGTTCTTCCAAACCATAAGCATGGAACATTTTTCCATTTCTTTGTGCCTGCCTCAATTTCTTTCATGAGTATTTTATAGTTTTCTGAGTACAGATTCTTTGTCTCTTTGGTTGGATTTATTCCTAGGTATCTTATGGTTTTGGGTGCCATTGTAAATGGGATCGACTCCTTAATTTCTCTTTCTTCTGTCTTGTTGTTGGTGTATAGGAATGCCACTGATTTCTGTGCATTGATTTTATATCCTGTCACTTTACTGAATTCCTGTATGAGTTCTAGCGGTTTTGGGGTGGAGTCTTTTGGGTTTTCCACATAAAGTGTCATGTCATCTGCAAAGAGTGAGAGTTTGACTTCTTCTTTGCCGATTTGGATGCCTTTTATTTCTTTTTGTTGTCTGATTGCTGAGGCTAGGACTTCTAGGACTATGTTGAATAGCAGTGGTGATAGTGGACATCCCTGCCACGTTCCTGACCTCAGGGGGAAAGCTCTCAGTTTTTCCCCATTGAGAATGATATTCGCTGTGGGTCTTTCATAGATGGCTTTTATGATATTGAGATGTGTATCCTCTATCCCTATACTCTGAAGAGTTTTGATCAAGAAAGGATGCTGTACTTTGTCAAATACCTTTTTCTGCATCTATTGAGAGGATCCTATGGTTCTTGTTCTTTCTTTTATTAATGTATTGTATCACATTGATTGATTTGCGGGTGTTGAACCAACCTTGCATCCCAGGGATACATCCCACTTGGTCGTGGTGAATAATCCTTTTAATGTACTGTTGGATCCTATTGGCTAGTATTTTGGTGAGAATTTTTACATCCATGTCCATCAGGGATATTGGTCTGTAATTCTCCTTTTTGATGAGGTCTTTGTCTGGTTTTGGGATCAAGGTAATGGTGGCCTCATAAAATGAGTTTGGAAGTTTTCCTTCCATTTCTATTTTTTGGAACAGTTTCAGAAGAATAGGTATTAATTCTTCTTTAAATGTTTGGTAGAATTCCCCTGGGAAGCCATCTGGCCCTGGGCTTTTGTTTGTTGGGAGATTTTTGATTACTGCTTCAATTTCCTTGCTGGTTATGGGTCTGTTCAGGTTTTCTATTTCTTCCTGGTTCAGTTTTGGTAGTTGATACATCTCTAGGAATGCATCCATTTCTTCCAGATTGTCTAATATGCTCGCATATAGTTGCTCATAATATGTTCTTATAATTATTTGTATTTCTTTGGTGTTGGTTATGATCTCTCCTCTTTCATTCATGATTTTATTTATTTGGGTCCTTTCTCTGTTCTTTTTGATAAGTCTGGCCAGGGCTTTATCAATCTTACTAATTCTTTCAAAGAATGAGCTCCTAGTTTCGTTGATCTGTTCTACTGTTCTTTTGGTTTCTATTTCATTGATTTCTGCTCTGATCTTTATTATTTTTCTTCTCCTGCTGGGTTTAGGCTTTATTTGCTGTTCTTTCTCCAGCTCCTTTAGGTGTAGGGTTAGGTTGTGTACTTGAGACCTTTCTTGTTTCTTGAGAAAGGCTTGTATTGCTATATGCTTTCCTCTTAGGTTGACTTTGCTGCATCCCAAAGATGTTGAACAGTTGTGTTTTCATTTTCATTTGTTTCCATGAATTTTTTTAAATCTTCTTTAATTTCCTGGTTGACCCATTCATTCTTTAGTTGAATGCTCTTTAGCCTCCGTGTATTTGAGTTCTTTCCGACTTTCCTCGTGTGATTGAGTTCTAGTTTCAAAGCATTGTGGTCTGAAAACATGCAGGGAATGATCCCAGTCTTTTGGTACTGGTTGAGACCTGATTTGTGACCTAGGATATGATGTATTCTGGAGAATGTTCCATGGGCACTAGAGAAGAATGTGTATTCTGTTGCTTTGGGATGGAATGTTCTGAATATATTTGTGAAGTCCATTTGGTCCAGTGTGTCATTTAAAGTCTTTATTTCCTTGTTGATGTTTTGCTTAGATGATCTGTCCATTTCAGTGAGGGGGGTGTTAAAGTCCCCCACTATTATTGTATTGTTGTCGATGTGTTTCTTTGCTTTTGTTATTAATTGCCTTATATAATTGGCAGCTCCCGTGTTAGGGGCATAGATATTTACAATTGTTAGATCTTCTTGTTGGATAGACTCTTTAAGTAAGATGTAGTGTCCTTCCTCATCTCTTATTATAGTCTTTGGTTTAAAATCTAATTTGTCTGATATAAGGATTGCCACCCTAGCTTTCTTTTGGTGTCCATTAGCATGTTAAATGGTTTTCCACCCCCTCACTTTTAATCTGGGGGTGTCTTTGGGTCTAAAATGAGTCTCTTGCAGACAGCATATCGATGGGTCTTGTTTTTTATCCAATCTGATAGCCTGTGTCTTATGATTGGGGCATTTAGCCCATTTACATTCAGGATAACTATTGAAAGATATGAATTTAGTGTCATTCTTTTCTTCGATCTCCTGTTGAGTTCATAGGCTTTCAGAATGGTTTGATCCTTATCTAGCTGAATTCCTGGGACCAGACGAAATCCAGCTCTCCTACTCCTCCATCATCTTGCTTCTCCTGCCCCATTTCTCTGTTAATCTTACTAAAACACAACACTCTTAAAACATCTCCCATCTGTTTCCATAGGGTCGAATTTAAATCTCTTAGCCTTGCCCTGACAACACCTTTCTATCTTTTCAGTTTCCCACGTGTCCCCGGCATGAATTCTCTTTAATATGTTTCGCTCATTATTTTCTCTGTACCTTTTTTCATAGCTTATTAGAGCCAACAGGGCCCTCTCTCCACCTCCTTGCATTTCTAACCTAACCTTTCTTTAGGAACATCACTTCCTTCATGAAGCTTTATCTGATCATCAGTTAATAGTGAACCTTTTCCTTCAGAGCTGCACTAGAACTTATAGTTGATGTCACACAGCACCTATTTGTGCTTCACATTTAAGTTTTGTTATTCAGGTTGTGACCTCCCTGATTGTTTCTATAAATCTCCTAATTATCTTTATGGCACTCTTAATACATTGTATATAAAAATAATTTCAGAAATTAATGTTTATACTAGTTATCCAGTAGTTTTAGGAAATAAAGGATGTCTTTTCATTCAATTCAGTTTTGTCTGGTAGATCATTAAGACTTCCTCTTTTTCAGATCTGGCATTTGCCATTGGCTTACTCTCCGTCTGAGAAGTTCAATTATGACTTTTTTTTTTTAATTAAACCATTCATTTCAAAACTATTATAGTAGTATTTGAAGTAATTGGTAAAGTTCAGTCTAGGAATTACTACCTTGGATGTTCTTGGCACAAGGAAAAAAATGTATCACATTTTATTCTTAACAAGCCCTTGATGAAAGCTTTTATTTTATTTTATTTTTTAAAAGTTTTTATTTATTTATTTGAGAGAGAGAAAGAGAGAGAGCACATGAGAGGGGGGAGGGTCGGAGGGAGAAGCAGACTCCCTGCTGAGCAGGGAACCCGATGCGGGGCTCGATCCTGGAACTCCAGGATCATGACCTGAGCCGAAGGCAGTCACTTAACTAACTGAGCCACCCAGGTGCCCCGAAAGCTTTTATTTTAATCAGCTTATAAATTTGATGAATATGGATAGTGCTCTGACATCAGTCCAAGAAGATTCTTTTCATTTGCTGAAATAAAGCACACAAAATAAAACAATAAAGTCATAAAACACCATCAAGTAACATATGTTCATTGACAGTCAATGTTAATGCCCTGAGTCATCTTTGAATACAGTGGTGGTTTGTCAGCTATCTTCCTATGTAAAGACATAATACATAATGCTTATTTTGTGAAATACACTTTCTTTTGCTCTTCCCAAGTGGTTGATTGTGGCTAACAAATAATTATGGGTTCCAATCACTTTAGCATATCAGTATATAAAATTTTAAGTCCAGAGAACATTTCATTATCCCTCACAATTGGCATAGACATTGTAAAAATATTATAAAATCATGCCCATACTTTGAACAAATTTTCAATAACTTTTCATTCATTTACTTGAGTTAAGATCTGGAATGTTTAGTATCATTTGAAAAGGCCTGGTGAGAGCTGGCCTCAGCATTACCAGCCTTTTTAAAGTTCTTGTTTATGTGAAATTGTTTCCCATTTCAGTGGCTTCTTGTATACTGTTTCCTCTGCAGGTGGCACCATACCTGTTTCTCTTCCTCCCTACATACTTTTCCTGTCATGAACTTTTTTCATCTTTTGGGCCTTAACACTTCTTTAGAGAAGATTTCACTGATCCTTTTCTTTCAAAATCATGTCCCCCAGCTAAAATCACTGATTTTACACTTTAATTTCCTTCTTAGATTCAACACTGTTCATATCTGTATGCTGTGATTATTTGTCTGTTGATTCTCTATCCAGAGCAAGAGCTCTCTGAAGATAGGGACCCTGTCCACTTTTGTTCACTGATAAATCCTTGGCAATTTAGCACAGGGAATGGCACCATAGTGGATGCTACTTATGAGGTAAACTGAGGGAATCCCAGTACCTTTCTGATCCTTACCAGGATCAGAATTCCTCTACCAGACCCAGAATTCTACTACTAACACAATTTTCTAAGAAAGCACAATACCAGTATAAGGGATAGTTTATAAAATGTTTCAAAAACCAGTGTCTGGGTCCCTTTCCCTCCATTTCCGTCAGGTCTTTTATACCAAGAGCATAAGCTAATTTGTATTACTAGTTAATGTTAAAGGACACAAATAATTAAAAAAATTAATTTGAGCAGGACATGGGCATAATATATGGTCTTTCTTTAAAGAAAAAAAGGCTCAAAAACGGTCTTTAAAAAAGTCTTTCTTAAAGACAGTATTTCTAAAAGTAAAATTGAGGACTTACATAGCAAAACTCAGGTGTTTTTTCATTAATTTAGGTCATTTACACTATTGTACTATATTATGGCAAAAGAATCTTGAGTCAGTTGGATGTATCTCTCCTTTGTATTTGCATGCATTTAAAATTTGAGTTACACACATTGAAAAGGTCAGTAGATAGCATTCTGGTATTTTATCAAAGATAATGTGGCTGTTTGTTGTGGCTCTGGTTCTAGGCAGTATGAAACTGTGGTTCCACTTGAAGATTCTATTGTGACTGAGGTTACAGCAACTCTACAAGAATGGGCCAGTCTGTGGAAACAACTCTATGTGGTAAGTATTGATAACTAGCTTACTAGATCTTTAAAGTTCCATTAGAAAAGTGAAAAAAATTTATCTTACATATGCCAATTACAAATTTTTAGATTTCTGAATATTTGCAACTTTGTTCCTAATATTAACCGAAATATGGTACACTAAGTGTTGTTCAACCTGAAGAGAACACATTATTTGTATGCCTTCAGTTCCATAACATCAGGGGTTTTAGCTGTCTTACTCACTGCTGTAGCCCTAGAAGCTTTCATAAAACAGGTGTTTCCTGAATGAATGAACAAACTTAAGAGTTTCATTGTGAACCTAAAGGTGGGTAAAGGCCAAGAAGTTTTATCAACAGTTTCTTATAGCTACTAAGCTTATAGGTTATGCCATATATGACATGTTTCGCTAAGTCCACAATTAATAAAAAGATTAATAAAAACCCAATCCATATCCTCTGGAAACTTAGAGAGTAGAGTGAGATAGGACACAAAAAAATCTGGCTGAAGTAAGTGACAAGGTTTGGGTTCTGTTATTTCATCAAGATGGAATAAGCACATTCTGTTATACTCCTCTTACTAATTACAACAAAATCCTGGACAAAACCCATAAATCATCTACCAGAAAACTCTGAAAGTAAAGGAAAAGAAGGTGGAGTGACTAGGGACATTTGAACTCAAGGATTGAGTGAGTTCCCTGATTGTTGTTTTTTCTTGCCTCCCATATACTTTGGCCTGGGCTTCTCTCTAGAGAAGCCCACCACCTGGAAATACTAATGGGTGCACACAAAAAGCACCAAAGAAAGCCTTTTCTTTTTAGCCAAAGGATGGCTCAGCAAGACAGAAACCTTCTTTTTCCTTCACATCGGACAGGTAATGTGCAGAGGTTGTAACAAGGTTTGAGTGAGGTACATGTCATACAACGGTGTGAACACTGTATCATAATGCTTATGAACTATAAAAGGATCAAGACAGAAACCTTTTAACCTATCCTTTATGTTCACTAGAGAACATTGCAATAAAAGCTGCACTCCCTTGTACCCTCCCAAACAGGCATTACAATAGTGGAATTGGTGACCAGAACTCCCATCTTACACACCCACTCTTCCCCACACCTGCAGTAACAAGGTGTCCCTCTCCAGTGGAGCCTTAGACCAAACTCTGACTTCTATCCCTCCCCACTACAGTAATGAGACAGTGCCTCTCTTCAGTGGGTCCCTGCAGGAGGATTCTGACTGCAACTTCACCAGCACTTGCAAAGTGGCACCTTCCCCAGCAGAGCCTGTGGGTGGGACTCTGGATTTCACAACTACCCAGTGTTAACAAGGTGATGCCCTTATTTTGCAGAGTTCTGTGGGCAAAACTCTGACTTCCTCTTGTGCTCTGAAGTAAGGAAGAAGCATCCCTCCACAGAGGAGCCTGTGGTTAGAACTCTTGATTTCCACTTCCCTTGTAATAATAAGTGGGTCCCTCTGCAGCTGAGCCCGTAGGCAGGACTGACTCTCACCCTCTCCCCATTAATGAGACAGTGCCCCTCTCTCTAGTACACGATGTGAACAGTACCGTTTTTCATCCTTGCCCTGCTGAAATGAGGCAGTGCTTCTCCCCACCCAAATCCATGCTGAGTATAAGTGAAGTGGAGTTCTGCTATCTAGGTAACACACTAATGGGGGGAAACCATAAGAGCACTGGAAAGACTTTATATACTAAATTGACATTTAAATCACAGCCCAGAAAAGTAAGCCTAGGATTGCCTTCTGAACTTAAGCAGATTGACCACCTGCTAAAATAGAAGATTTAAACAGGAATCAGAATGTCATAGGATAATACTTAAAATGTCCAGTGTACAGACCAAATTTACTTCACATATGAAAAATCAGGAAAATCTCAACTCTAATAAGATAAGATAATCAATAGATGCCAACTTTGAAATGACGCAGATGTGGGAATCATCAGCAAGGATCTTAAAGCTGTTTTTGTAAAATTCTTCCACCAAGCAATTAGAGACACTCTTGAAACAAATGAAAACATAGGAAACTGCAGCAATAGAAGTAGAAAACATAAATAATCAAATGAAAATTTTAGAAAATATACAGTAACCAAAATTTAAAAATTACTGGGTAAGCTCAATAGCAGAATGGAAAGAACAGAGGAAGGAATTAGTGAACTTAAAGATGGATCAATAGAAATTATCCAATCTGAATAATGGAGCGAAACTAAATGGAAAAGTAAGCTTAGCCTCAGAGACCTGTGGGACAATAACAAAAGATCTAACATTTAGGCATTAGAGTACTAGATGGAAAGGACAGAATGTGGACCTAAAAAAATTTTGAAGAAATAATGGCTTAAAATTCCCAAATTTGGGGGCACCTGGGTGGCTCAGTTCGTTGAGCGACTGCCTTCAGCTCAGGTCATGATCCCAGAGTCCTGGGATTGAGTCCCACATTGGGCTCCCGGCTCAGTGGGGAGCCTGCTTCTCCCTCTGATCCTCTCCCTTCTCATGCTGTTTCTCACTCTTTCTCTCTCTCTCAAATAAATAAATAAATAAAATCTTTAAAAAAAATTCCCCAATTGGCGAAAGACATAAGTCTACAGACTCAAGAAGCTGAGTGAACTCCAAACAGGATAAACCTAAAGAAATCCGTGCACAAATTGTTGTTAAACTTCTGAAAATTAAAGCAAAAGAAAAAATCCTTATATGCACTGTTGTATTTGTATATTTAAAGTATATATATGTATATTAAAATTTTTATATATTTTTAAATTCCAAATTAATATACAGTGTTAGATTATTTTCAGGTGTATAAGATAGTGATGCAACAATTCTATACATTACTCAGTGCTTATCATAAGTGCACTCTTTTTTTCATGTTTTTAAAAAAATTTCTTTAAATTTTACTCAGCTAACATACAGTGCAATATTGGTTTCTGGAGTAGAACTCATCACTTACATACAACACCTAGTGCTCATCACCACAATTTCCCTCTTTAATACCCATCACCCATCTAGCCCATCTCCCACCCACCTCCCTCCCTTAACTCTCAGTTTGTTCTCTGTCATTAAGAGTCTCTTATGGCTCTTATTAACACACTGTGAATTGTGCAAGACTGTTGAATCACAGATCTGTACCTCTGAAACAAATAATACAATATATGTTAAAAAAAAAGGAAGATAGCAGGAGGGGAAGAATGAAGGGGGGAAATTGGGGGAGAGAACCATGAGAGATGATGGACTCTGAAAAACAAACAGGGTTCTAGAGGGGAGGGGGGTGGGAGGATGGGTTAGCCTGGTGATGGGTATTAAAGAGGGCACATTCTGCATGGAGCACTGGGTGTTATACACAAACAATGAATCATGGAACACTACATCTAAAACTAATGATGTAATGTATGATGATTAACAAAACAATAAAAAATTAAAAAAATTAACACACTATTAAATAATCCATGGATCAAAGAGGAAGTCTCAAGAAATAAAAAATATGTTGAATGTAAATCAAAACATAATATATTAAAATGTATGGGATGCAGGGGCGCCTGGGTGGCTCAGTTGGTTAAGCGACTGCCTTCGGCTCAGGTCTTGATTCTGGAGTCCCGGGATCGAGTCCCGCATCGGGCTCCCTGCTCAGCAGGGAGTCTGCTTCTCCCTCTGACCTTCCCCCCTCCCATGTTCTCTCTCTCTCATTCTTGTGCTCTCAAATAAATAAATAAATAAAATCTTTAAAAAAAAATGTGTGGGATGCATTTAAAGCAGTGCTGAGAGGGACATTTATAACATTAAGTGCATATAATAGAAAAAAAAAACATGATGTCAAATCAATAATTTCAGCTCCTACTTCAAGAATCTAAAAAAAAGAAGATAAACCCAAGTAAGCAGAATGCAGGAAAAAATAGAGCAGAAATTAATGAGATTAAAAATAGAAAAACAAGAGAAAAAAATGAAACCCAAAGCCAGTTTTTAAAAATATCAATAAAATTGATGAACATCTACCAAGACTGACAAGGAAAATGGGAGAAAATAGTAATTACCAATATACTGGGACTAAAGAAAGAGATTCACTGTAGATTCCACTGACATTAAAATGGGTAATAAAAGAATACTATAATATGTAAGTGAGAATCTACCTGAATAAAACAAATCCTTGAATCAAAAAATCACCAAAGGGGCGCCTGGGTGGCTCAGTCGTTAGGCGTCTGCCTTCGGCTCAGGTCATGATCCCAGGGTCCTGGGATCGAGCCCCGCATCGGGCTCCCTGCTCAGCTGGAAGCCTGCTTCTCCCTCTCCCACTCCCCCTGCTTGTGTTCCTTCTCTCGATGTGTCTTTCTCTGTCAAATAAATAAATAAAATCTTTAAAAAAAAAAAATCACCAAAATTCACCAAAATTCACCCAAGATAAAATTGGTAATCTTAATATCCAACAGCTATTAAAGTTAATTTATGAAAGTCCTTCCAAAAAAGAAATGACTAGGCCCAGATGGTTCCACTGGTAAATTCTACCAACAGTCTAAAGAAGAAAAACCAGCAGATCGTATCATTGTCAGAAAAAGCATTTGAGAAAATCCAACACTCTTTAATGATAAAAACTCTCAGCAAGGGGCGCCTGGGTGGCTCAGTTGTTAAGCATCTGCCTTTGGCTCAGGTCATGATCCCAGGGTCCTGGGATCGAGCCCCACATTGGGCTCCCTGCTATGCAGGAAACTAGCTTCTCCCTCTCCCACTCCCCCCCGCTCGTGTTCCCTCTCTCGCTGTGTCTCTCTCTGTCAAATAAATAAATAAAATCTTAAAAAAAAAAAAAACCTTTCAGCAAACTAGGAATAAAGCGGACTTTTTCACCCTGAGAAAGGGCATTTATGAAAGCCTTCAGCAAATGTCATACTTAATGGTGACTGTCTGCTTTGGGGAACAAGGTTGAGGATGTCTGCTTTTAACAGTTTTAACAGTTTTGCTCAGGTTAGTACTGGAAGACTTAACCAGTGCAGTAAGGCAAAAAAAGGGAAGAAGGGACATACAGATTAGAATGAAGAAAAAAAGCTGGTCCTATTTGCAGACCAGACCTATTTGCAGAAAATACAAATCAAAACTACAGTGAAATATCACCTCACACCAGTCAGAATTGGCTACATAGGAAATCCCAAAGAATCTACAAACAACAAAACCCACTAGAATGTACAAAAGATACTCCTAAAACAATTAAGTTTGCAGTGATAGGATAGCAACTCAAAATACTCTTTTTCTTTCAGTCAGTCAGTTAATTAATTATATTGCCATGTATTAGCAATGGATAATTGGAAACCAAATTTTTAAAACAATACTATTTAGGGGGCGCCTGGGTGGCTCAGATGGTTAAGCGTCTGCCTTCGGCTCAGGTCATGATCCCAGGGTCCTGGGATCGAGTCCCACATCAGGCTCCTGACTCAGCGGGGAGTCTGCTTCTTCCTCTCCCTCTGCCTCTCCCACTGCTCATGCTCTCTCTCTCTCTCTCTCTCTGTATCTCTGTGTCTCAAATGAATAAATAAAATCTTAAAAAAAAAAAAATAAAACAATACTATTTGATTAAAGGCCTAAATATGAGACATGAAACCATAAAAATCCTAGAGAAGAACACAGGCAATTAACCTCTTTGACATTGGCCATAGCAACTTCTTTCTAGATATGTCTCCTGAGACAAGGAAAACAAAAGCAAAAATAAAGTATTGAGATTTCATCAAAATGAGAAGCTTCTGCACAGCAAAGGAAACAATCAACAAAAGGCAACCTATGGATTGGGAGAAGATATTTGCAAATTGCCTATCTGGTAAAGGATTAGTATCCAAAATATATAAAGAACTTATAAAAATCAACACAAAAGATGAGCAGAAGACATGAATAGACATTTTTCTAAAGAAGACGTATAGATGGCCGACAGACACACAAAAAGATGCTCAAAACCCATCACCAGGAAAATACAAGTCAAAACTACAGTGAAATATCACCTCACACCAGTCAGAATGGCTAAAATCAACAACACAAGAAACAAGGATGCAGAGAAAGGGGAACCCTCATTCATTCTTGGTAGGAATGCAAGCTGGTGCAGCCACTCTGCAAAACAGTATGGAGGTTCCTCAAAAAATTAAAAATAGAAGTACCCTATGATCCAGCAATTACACTACTAGGTATTTACCCAAAGGATACAAAAATACTGATTCAAAGGGGTATATGCACCTCGATGTTTATAGCAGCACTATCAACAATAGCCAAACTATGGAGAGAACCCAAATGTCCATTGACTCATGAATGGATAAAGAAGGTGTGGTATCTATATACAATGGAATATTACTCAGCAATCAGAAAAATGAAATCTTGCCGTTTGCAATGACATGGATGGAGTTAGAAAGTATTATACTAAGCAAAATAAGTCAGAGAAAGACAAATACCATATGATTTCACTCATATGTGAATTTAAGAAACAAAGCTATAGAGAACAAACTGATGGTTACTGGATGGGAGGTGGGTTGGGGGAATGGGTTAAATAGGTGATGGGGATTAAGGAGTGCACTTGTTGTGATGAGCACCAGGTGTTGTGTGGAAGTGCTGAATCACTAAATTCTACACCTGAAACCAATATTACACTATATGTTACCTAACCTGAATTTAAATATAAACTTGAAAAAAAAGAGAAAAAATAATGGTGTTTTAATACACATTTATTTCTTTTTCAAGTGAGCACAGGCATTCTGGATTTGGTATGGCGGCTCTACAGTCATCAAAGACTCAGGATCAGAAATATTCTGAATAAATTAGAGCTGGTATTTGATGCAATAGCTTAGAACATTTAAAATTTGAAAAATCTTTCAGGTGTGCTTTGAGGCCAGTATACTCACTGATTTTCTAGAGACATGGAAAAACTTGAAAGTGGGAGGCTTGTGTTGGAAAGAGGACAACTGGAAACAATATTTTTTAAAAATATTTTATACCTAAAGTTTGAAATTTCCATGGTAATTTTTAAATTTACCTTCTGATGAATGGAATGTTGGAATGTTGCCTTCGTTTGCCATCTTAACAAATTGCAGTGTTTCTGGTTAAGTCTTTTAAAAGTATTGTTGGGACGCCTGGGTGGCTCAGTCGGTTAAACGGCTGCCTTCGGCTCAGGTCATGATTGAGTCCCGAGAAACAGGCTCCCTGCTCAGAGGGGAGTCTGCTTCTCCTTCTGCCTGCCTGTACCCCTGATTGTGCTTGCTCTCTTTCTCTTTGACAAATAAAAAAATCTTAAAAAAATATAAAAGTATTGTTAATATGATAAGTGTCAAATGATTGTTATTCTATTATGAATGTAGGAGGTCAGTCATGTAGCCAGTGAAATTCAAAACAAATGAATACACATCTTCAAATAACTCTTTCTACTGGGAGAGAATAAAAATTTGTTATATTACTAAAATCGGTAAGAGAGCTAAACATTCTCCCTTTGTTTTCCCTACTTAATTTCAAGCCATATAGTTCTTCTTAATCTAACTTTCTAAGAGCAAAGTAACTACCTAGCTGTCCTCTGAGAAAGAGTATACTTAAGAACCAGAATGAATCTAGGTTAACAACTTTTAAAGTCTAATTTATCTGATTTTGAAAACAAAAGAAAAATAAAAGACGAAGAGTAAACTGAGAAACAAGTCTCAACATATGTAACTATAAAGATTAACATCTTTCTGTATATAGAGTACATAAAAATCAATAGGAAAACCAGTAAGAATACCAATAGATAATCAGCAAAGATACAGACAAGCCATTCACAAAACAATACATTAAGGAAATAGTCTTACTAGTAAGAGATGTAAATTAAATCAGTGAGATAATGAGATAACCCTAACCATTCCCAGATATTCTCCTTCAAATTAACAGGCAAGAAAGTGAAATTTATTTTTATTTTTATTTTTTTATTATATTCAGTTAGCCAACATATAGTACATCATTAGTTTTTAATGTAGTATTCAACTATTCATTAGTTTTGTATAACACCCGGTGCTCATCACAACACACGCCCTCCTCAATACTCATCACCCAGTTACCCCATCCCCCCATTCCCCTCCCTTCTGTAACCCTCAGTTTGTTTCCTGGGGTCCAGAGTCTTTTATGGTTTGTCTCCCTCTCTGATCTCTTCCCATTCTGTTTTCCCTCCCTTCCCCTGTGGTCCTCCGCGCTATTCCTTATGTTCCACATATGAGAGAAACCATATGATAATTGTCTTTCTCTGCTTGACTTACTTCACTTAGCATAATCCCCTCCAGTCCATTAAAAAAAAAAAAAAAGGAAGTGAAAATATTTGCTGGTGGATATCAAGTTTTAATTAGCACGTCTGAAAAATAATTTAGTAAAAGCCTTAAAATTCTTCAGACTTTTAAGTAATAAAAGTAATTCTAATTCTGGGAATTTGTTTTAAGATAATAATGTTAAATATGAGAATGGAGTGACTATTTCATAAATATTTACATGGAAGCAGTATTTGCAGTAGCAAAAATAAATTTACTTATCCAAATGTGCCAGCTGTGGTCCAGTTAAGATATAGATGTGTTAGTGCTTACATTAAATAGTATATTATATACTATTGTTTAATATAATATATAATATATATTAATGCTTACATTACATAGTATATTATATATTATTATATAATAAAGTGAATTTATGTAGAAATTATATATAAAGTATAATCTCACCTGCATTATGAAAATATATTTGGAAAACACATGAAGAAAATGCACCATAATTTTTTTTTTTAATTTTTTTTTATTGTTATGTTAATCCCCATACATTACATCATTAGTTTTAGATATAGTGTTCCATGATTCATTGTTTGTGCATAACACCCAGTGCTCCATGCAGAACGTGCCCTCCTCAATACCCATCACCAGGCTAACCCATCCTCCCAACCCCCTCCCCTCTAGAACCCTCAGTTTGTTTTCAGAGTCCATCGTCTCTCATGGTTCTTCTCCCCCTCCGATTTCCCCCCCTTCATTCTTCCCCTCCTGCTACATTCTTCTTCTTCTTTTTTTCTTTCTTAACATATATTGCATTATTTGTTTCAGAGGTACAGATCTGAGATTCAGCAGTCTTGCACAATTCACAGCGCTTACCAGAACACATACCCTCCCCAGTGTCCATCACCCAGTCACCCCATCCCTCCCACCCCACCCCCCACTCCAGCAACCCTCAGTTTGTTTCCTGAGATTAAGAATTCCTCATATCAGTGAGGTCATATGATACATGTCTTTCTCTGTTTGACTTATTTCGCTCAGCATAATACCCTCCAGTTCCATCCACGTCGTTGCAAATGGCAAGATCTCATTCCTTTTGATGGCTGCATAATATTCCATTGTATATATATACCACATCTTCTTTATCCATTCATCTGTTGATGGACATCTTGGCTCTTTCCACAGTTTGGCTATTGTGGACATGAAAATGCACCATAATTTTAATGAGGATTAATTGAGGGGCCAAGATGTTAGATTCTTTTTCTGATCAATTTTAAAAATTTTGAGTTGTTAATATATATTATTGTTAGGAAAAAATAAAACTTTCATTGAAATAAATAATAAATGATATCGTGAAATACTACTACCAATGTTAAGTGAAAAAGATATATATACAAGAGATTAAGGTAGGATATTATACTAGTTAATTTGCTATGTTTAGCTTTTATCACAGTATCAGCAAATATATATTAAATTCTAGAGAAAGGGCTTTGGACATGGTCTTAAATCTGAGCCTTTCATCTTCTATGTTAGGCTTCTTATTAAATCATAGATTTATATTACCCATTTATACACAAAAGTTATTTCAGAGAGTTGTTAGAGATGAAATAAAATTACATATAAAGCTTCAAACACTAAATCAGTGTTGATTATATTATCTTGTTTTTGATATGAATTATGTCTCTCCAGGTATACATAATTGACATCTATTTTCTGATATAGGTGATATTTAGAATGATAGTTTCATCACTTAAGAAGCTTTTCTCTGTAGAGAAATAAATAGACTCAATGAAGTGGACTTCATTTGTATAATGAGGTATAATGGAGTGCTTGGGTAAGAGTGTATGTACACTTGAGCCAGGGTAGAAAAACCTCCATCCGTCTGAGGCAGTTAAAACCTTAATTTCCCATTCCAGTAACCTTACTTTGATATGAAAACCATCATTTATGGAAAATGGTGACATCATTACTCATTCCTGTCAAAAACAAGATTGTGAAATCTTAAATATTTATGCTACAAGTACTTTTTAGTTTTTTAAAACAAAAGCACATTAGGAATCACACACGGGGTCGCCTGGGTGGCTCAGTTGGTTAGGTGTCTGCTCAGTTGGTTAGGTGTCCGTTGGTCATGATCCCAGGGTCCTGGGATGGAGCCCCACATGGGCTCTCCGCTCAGTGGGGAGTCTGCTTCTTCCTATCCCTCTGTGTGTGGTCTCTCTCTCTCTCAAAAATAAAAAAAAATCTTAAAAAGAAATCATACACAGAAGGTATCTTTCTCTTTTTGCCAAGATAAAAATTGAGGTCAATTATTAATAAAACTAGAAAATAAATATATTAGAATTATCTTTATTCTTCATTTTTAGAGTTATCACAGCAATGGAAAAAAGAAAATTTTCCAACAACTAAGAAATCTTCATCAAAAAACTATATAGATGTTTCATTTTATTTTTTTATTTAAATTTATTTATTTATTTATTTATTTTATTATGTTATGTTAGTCACCATACAGTACATCATT
Organism: Phoca vitulina; assembly: GCF_004348235.1. NCBI lineage: Eukaryota > Metazoa > Chordata > Mammalia > Carnivora > Phocidae > Phoca > Phoca vitulina. Next base: position 8,947,347 of record NW_022589716.1, read on the forward strand.
AGTTTTTGATGTAGTGTTCCATGATTCATTATTTGCATATAACACCCAGTGCTCAATTAGCCAAGGTAGAGTATGTCATTAGTGTTTGATATAATGTTTCAATGATTCTTTTTTTTTATAATGTTCAGTGATCCTTTAGTTCAGTATAATACCCAATGCTCATCATATCACATGCCCTCTTTAATGCCCATCACCCAGTTACTCCATCCCCCCACCCACCTCCCTTTTCACAACCCTCAGTCTGTTTTCCAGAGTCAAAAGTCTCATATGGTTTGTCTCCCTCTCTGATTTCTTCCCATTCAGTATCCCCCCCACCCTATTGTGCTCTGCACTATCCCTTATGTCCCACATCTGAGTGAAACCATATGATAATTGTGTTTCTCTGACTGACTTACTTCACTTGGCATAATACTCTCCATTTCCACCCATGTCGATGTAAATGGTAGGTATTCATCCTTTCTGATGGCTGAGTAATATTCCATTGTATATATGGACCACATCTTTTTTATCCATTTGTCTGTTGAAGAGCATCCCAGCTCTTTCCACAGTTTGGCTATTGTGGACCTTGCTGCTATGAACATTGGGGTGCATGTGCTCCTTCTTTTCACTACACCTTTATCTTTGGGGTAAATACCCAGTAATGCAATTGCTGGGTCATAGGGTAGCTCTATTTTTAACATCCTGAGGAACCTCCATATTGTTTTCCAGAGTGGCTGTACCAGTTTGCATTCCCACCAGCAGTGTAAGAAGGTTCCCCTTTCTCCACATCCTCGCCAACATTTGTTGTTACCTGTCTTGTTCTATGAGTGGGTTTAACAACCAATTATACTGTCTGTTAAGGTGACACTTATAGGGGTGCTTGTCTGGCTCAGTCAGTATAGCATGTGACTCTTGATCTTAGGGTTGTGAGTTCAAGACTCATGTTGGGCACAGAGCCTACTTAAAAAAAAAAAAGACACTTTTATGAAATAAATATAAAATGATGTGTACTTGCATTAATTTTGGACTATGAATTTTCCCTCAAGTGTATAACTGCAGCATTTCATAATTGTAGCTACATTGTTTTAGTCATTTATTTGTACTATTTTAGGATGACATGATATTAGAATTTTTGCTTTCACATTAAAAACACATTTATTTGAGTATCTGTAACGAAGTCTACCCTGTAGTTTACTTTTCCTTTGTGATAGAGTATACCTTAACACAGCAATATTTTCATGTTATAGGAAGATAATTAACACACATTTCTAATAGAACATAGAGATTAAAGATATGCTTTATAACAGTTCTACTTTGTATTGAATAAGAAGTTTTTAAATTTTTTTCAGGAATCCCTAAGAAATGAACATTTCCTAGATTTTACTAGAAATAAGGCACAGCTCTCTAAATTCTGCTGTATAATGTCTTTCTAATCTTTGGAAGATTAAATTTGTAAATTGAAGTTGGCATGACATGTTGGGGTCCATGTAAAGAACAGAAGATGTAAAATCCATTTTTATGGTCATCCTAAGAATATTGATTTGCCAAGTTTACAAACATACATTGGTTTCCTTACATCATCATATCTTTTGGGTCCAATGAGAGGAATTCAGCAGAGAAACATTGTATAGTGACTAAGTGCATGGGCTCTGGAGAGATACTCCCTGAGTGCAAATTCTGATGCTACAACTTGGTAGCTGTGTGATTTTGTGCCTCTTAGTTTTCTCCTAGGAGATAATAATGGTGTCCACCTCCTAGGGTTGTGATGTCGCTTAAATGGTATGAAAGTTTAGAATGGTACCTGGCACATTTTTAAGTGCTTGATTAAACGCTTACTCATTATTTCATTTTTGTTGTTATTTAATAGGAATGATATTTACTGTTGTAGGAGTCTGTTCCTAAAGCAAGTCTTCTATCTTCTTTAGTCCTACATTTTTACAAAGATATCCTAGCCTCCATCCCACCTATCCTAAAAATATTAATCTTTAGAAGTGCAAGCTCTTTTTCTTGCTGCCTTTTCAAATATATTTTGTACATAACAAAGTGATAGTTTTAAAAGATTTTCTCTCCAAGTATATTCTGTAAATCAGTGTTTTAATGACTTTTAAGGCTGGTATTTTCTTTTTGTTGTTGTTGTTGTTTTTTTGTTTTTTTAATTTTATTATGTTATGTTAGTCACCATACAATACATCACTGGTTTTTGATGTGGTGATCCACGATCCATTGTTTTTGTATAACACCCAGTGCTCCATGCAGTACGTGCCCTCCTTAATACCCATCACCAGGCTAACCAATCCCCCCTCCCCCCTCCCCTCTAAAACCGTTTGTTTCTCAGAGTCCATAGTCTCTCATGGTTCATCTCTCCCTCCAATTCCCCGCCCCCTCATTTTTCCCTTCCTTCTCCTAATGTCCTCCATGCTATTCCTTATGTTCCACAAATAAGTGAAACCATATGATAATTGACTTTCTCTGCAAGCTGGTATTTTCAATTGAAGATAACTTTTAGTATATTTTATTTTAGCTAGGTTTATAATCTAAAATAATATTTTGGCAGGCATCCTTGTGGCTATCCAGTATCTCCACTCCTCTTTTTCCTTATTAAAAGAGCCCCGAACAGTTTAGATTGGCAGTGTGTACAGCTAAAGTACCTACCTTTTTAGACTCCCTTGAAGCTAGGAGAGATGGTGTGATGCATTTCTGGTCATGAGCTATAAGCAGAAGTTTCTACAAAGTGTTTTCTGGAAAAGCCATTGTATTTCCTATAACGTGAATTTACTACATCGGTATATGGTGGAGGTGCCATCTTATTACTAGGAGATGGCATTTATGAGGGTAAAAATCACCTTCCAAGGATTGCAGAACACAAAAATAGATGTCTTAGATATTGCTGACACTGTACAATCACTGTAAAAGCCGTAGACTACTTTGGAATTTTTTGTTATGTGAAAAACTAATTCTCTATTTGGTTAAATCCTTTTATCAGGTTTATAAAATGCAGACAAACACAAATCTAATTGATTTATGAGGTATCACTGAAGGAAGAGTGAATTAACTCATTACATGATTGATTATCACTACTTTTAATTCACTAATTTTGTTTTTCTGTAAAACAGTGGACTTGTCTTCATTATTGTCTGTATCTATTGAAATGGAAAGAAAGATATTTTTAAATTGTTTATATACAAATGCATATTTTAAATTTACTTTTTCTTTCAGATTTAAATTTCACTGACGAGTATTTTAATCTTATAATACATAGCTTTTATAGCAGACATATTCAACTTACATTTGTTTGAAAATTTATAGACTCCATGAAGACATGATAACTAAAGAAAAGATAACCTAAGTAGTAGATATTATTTCATTTTATTATACTGCCTTTTTTAATTGGCTAAATTTTCTTTGTGAAGTACATTTTTATTTCAGTATTCTTTTTGAAAGTATTTGCAAAAGAAATGATAAATTAGGTTCCTGGGTTACTTTTATATCATCATTGGGGAATAGTTGTAATAAAATAACATCGGGATAGTTGTATGGAAACAGAATGTTAAAATTGGACTATTTCTGCCTTACATACACTTACATCCTATTTTAAGGCCCAGGACTACTCCCACTACCACCCACATGCAAGATATGCTAAGAAACTGTGAAGCATGTTTGGTTAGCAGTAGGTCAATTTAATGAAATGTGTGTAACATTTGTCTACTAAGAACTATATTACTGAAAGGTTAAAGAAGACCTAAATAAATGGAGCAAGATGTCATGCTTGTGAAGTGGCAGACTCAATTTTGTTAAGATGTCCATTCGCTCCAAAATTAATACATGCATCAACACAGTAAGTAACAAGCAAAATTTCAGCAGGCATTTTTTGGCAGAAATTGATTATGTTTATTCTACAATATATATATGGAAACATAAATGGCTGGAGTATCCAAAGCAAACTTGAGGAAGAACCAAGTTGGAGGTCTTTGTATATGTGATTTCAAGACTAACTATGAAGTATAGTAATCAAGACAAAAAGTATTGACAAAAGGATAGGCATATACATCAGTGGAATAGAGACCATAACTGACCAGACAGATATAGTCAATTAATTTTTTTCATTATTTATATATTTAAAATGAAGATTGTGTATAATTTAAGGAGTGCAACATGATGATCCAATACATACATAGTTGGTGAAATAAGTACTAGAGGCAACCTCATTAACATGTCACCTCCTCTTCACATAGTTATCATTCTTTGTGTGTGATGAGTGTCCCTGAAATGTATTCTCTCAGCATATTTTTAGTCATCAGTGCAGTATTATTAAGTATAGTCATCATGCCTGTATATTAGATCTCTGGATTATTCATCCTATGTAACTGTAACTTTGTACCCTTTCAGCAACATCTCCCATTTCCTCAGCTTTTGATACCACTGATCTACTCTCTGCTTCTGTAAATTATTCTTTTTTTAGATTCTGTATATGTTATATAAAAGTATATTTTAAAAATATGTGTGGGGCCCCTGGGTGGCTCAGTTGTTGGGCATCTGCCTTTGGCTCAGGTCATGATCCCAGGGTCCTGGGATTGAGCCCCGCATCGGGCTCTCTGCTCAGCCTGCTTCTCCCTCTCCCACTCCCCCTGCTTGTGTTCCCTCTCTCGCTGTGTCTCTCTCTCTCTGTCAAATAAATAAAATCTTTAAAAAAATATGTGTGTGTGTGTGTATATATTATAATATCTGTGTAATCCTAAATGATATACACTTGTGCAGGTGTTTATATGGTAAAATTACTCTGTACAAACTTTTCTACAACTCCCTTTTTTTATCTCTTAATATGTTTTCACATTTATTCATGTTGTATTTTTTATATTATATTAGTAGTTGTTCATTTCATGATTATATAGTATTCCATATGATTATGCCATATTTATCCATTCAACTGTTGGTTGACATTAAGGTTAACTCCTTTTTTTTTTTTTGCCCATGTTCAAGAGTGAGACTGGTCTATAATTTTCCTTTCTCCAGTGTGGACTTGGTCTGGCTTTGGTATCAAGATTGTACTAACATCATAAAATGAGTTGGAGAGTTTTCTCTCTTTTTATTTTCTAAAAATTTTTATGTAAGATTGTGATTACCTGTTTCTTGAATATTTGATAGAACAACCTTTAGGATAGTGTTTTCTTCATGAGATGATTTTTTAAATTACTGATTCTGTTTCTCTAATGATTTTGGAATCATTCAGGATTTTTTGGGTTATTTTTGATTTCTTTGTTCTCGGAATTTTTCTATCTCAAGTTTTTAATGGTAAAGACATAAATTGCCTTTTGCAATAGTTACTTCCTGTTTTCATTCCTAATATTTATTTTTGCCACCTTATTCATCTCACTCAGACTTGCCAGAGGTTTGTCTATTTAATTTTTAAATTTTAAATTTTATTTTTTTTTTAAGATACATTTATTTGAGAGAGAGAGTGTGAGTGGGGGGAGGGGCAGAGGGAGAGAGAGAATCTTAAGCTGACTCCCCGCTGAGCTTGGAGCCTGACTCTGTCCTGATCTCATGACCCTGAGATCATGACCTGAACCAAAAATCAAGAGTTGGATGCTCAGTTGAGCCACCCAGGAGCTCCTCTATTTTAGTAACCTTTTCAGGTAATCCCTTTTGGTTTTGCTAACCCTCAATTATAGTCTCATTTTCCATTTATTTAATTTGTGTTCTTGTTTTTATTTCCTTCCAACATCTTTTTATGGGTTTAACCAGTTTTTCTTTTTCCAACTTACGAGTTGGACACACAGCTCATTTTTTAAAAATTCTTTCCTTAGACTTGTCTAGCCTGCTATTTAACGAGCCATGAGTTCTTTGATTACATTTGTCAGTTCTAGAAATTCTTTGGTTACTTTTTAGAAGTTTTAATTTTAATTCCAGTTAACATACACTGTTGTATTAGTTTCTGGTGTACAATATAGTAATTCAGCACTTCCATAAATCACCCTGTGCTCATCACAAGTGCACTCCTTAATCCCCATCACCTATTTAACCTATCCACTCCACCTACTTCTCCTCTGGTAACCATTTTGTTCTCTATAATTTAAAGAGTCTGATGGCTAAAATCAGCAACAGCAGAACAACAGATGTTGCTGAGGATGTGGAGAAAAAGGAACACTTGTGCACTGTTGGTGGGAATGCAAACTGGTATGGCCATTGTGGAAAACAGTATGGAGGTTCCTCAGAAAGTTAAAAATAGAACTACCTTATGATCTAACAATTGCAATGCTAGGTATTTACCCAAAGAATACAAGAACACTAATTCAAAAGGGATGCATGCACCCTGATGTTTATAGAAACATTATTTACAATAGCAAAGATATGGAAGCAGCCCAAGTATCCATTGATTGATGAATGCATAAAGAAGATGTGGTGTGTGTATATATATATATATATATATATATATATATATATATGTATATTTATATATATACACACACATACATACAGTGGAATATTATTCAGCCATAAAAAAGAATGAAATCTTGCCATTTACGACATGGAGGGAGTAGAGGGTATTGTGCTAAGTGAAATAAGTCAGTTGGAGAAAGACAAATACCTGTGATTTCACTCATATGTGGAATTTAAGAAACAAAACAAGCAAAGGGAAAATAATGAGAGACAAATCAAGAATTCTTTGGTTATTTTTTAAGTCTGCCTGGTTAATTTTTACAGCCTTTTCTTCTTGGTATTTACTGTACCCATTTATTTCTTTAAACATATTGTAGATGCCCATTCAATATTCTGTGTATGATCATTTCAGTCTTCAGTTTTTGTTGTTCTGATTAAGTTGTCTTTTTATTTGCTGACTCTTGCTCATATTTGCTTGTTTTAATCCTGGTTTTGGTGTTTTTTTATTTTGAGCTGATGTTCTTTGGGGCTGTAACTCTAGGAATTCTTTAAAGCTAGGGTTAAAACATTTCTCAGAAAATTTGCATTTGTTTTTGCCAGGTTCTTGGGGTATTACCTATCTGGAAACATGTTAAAATTTAGATTGAGGTTTCTTGGTAGGAATTGCATTAAATGTGTAGATTGCTTTGGGTAGTATAGACATTTTAACAATATTTGTTCTTCCAGTTGATGACCATGGAATGTTTTCCATTTCTTTGTGTCCTCTTCCATTTCTTTCATCAGTGTTTTATAGTTTTTAGAGTACAAATCTTTTACCTCTTTGGTTAGATTTATTCCTGGGTGTCTTACGGTTTTTGGTTTGCTGTAGTGATCAAGACAGTATGATACTGGCACAAAAATAGACACATGGATCAATGGAACAGAATAGAAAACCCAGAAAAGAATCAGACTATATGGTCAATTAATCTTTGGCAAAGCAGGAAAAAGTATTCAGTGGGAAAAAGTCTCTTCAACAAATTGTGCTGGGAAAACTGGGCAGCAACATGCAAAAGAATGAAAGCTGACCACTTTCTTACACCATACACAAACTAAATTCAAACTGAATAAAAGACCTAAATGTGAGACAGGAAACCATTAAAATCCTAGAGGAGAACACAGGCAGTAACCTCTTTGACATCAGCCATAGCAACTTCTTTCTAGGTGTGTCTCCTTTGGCAAGGGAAACAAAAGCAAAAATAAACTATTGGGACTTCATCAAAAGAAAAACTTCTGTACAGAGAAGGAGACAATCAACAAAACTAAAAGGCAACCCTTGGAATGCAAGAATTTATTTGCAAATGACATACCTGATAAAGGGTTAGTATCCAAAATATATAAAGAACTTATAAAACTCAAGACCTAGAAAACAAATAATCCAGTTAAAAAATGGGCAGAAGACATGAATAGACATTTTTTCCAAAACTGATGGCCAACAGACACATGAAAGATGCTCAACCACCCTGATCATCAGGGAAATACAAATCAAAACTATAGTGAGATATCATCTCACACCAGTCAGAATGGCTAATATTAACAACACAAGAAACAACAGGTGTTGGTGAGAATGCAGACAAAGGGGAACACTCTTTCACTCTTGGTAGGAATGCAAGCTGGTGTGGCCACTCTGCAAAAGAGTATGGAGGTTCCTTAAATAGTTAAAAATAGAACTACCCTATGATCTAGCAATTGCACTACTGTATTTACCCAAAGAATGTAAAAATACTAATTCAAAGAGATACATGCACACCGATGTTTATAGCAACATTATCAACAACAAATTATGGAAGCAGCCCAAGTGGCCATTGACTGATGAATGGATAAAGAAGATGTGGTACACACACACACACACACACACACACACACACACTGGAATATTACTCAGCCATTAAAAAGAATGAAATCTTGCCATTTGCAATGACATGGATGGAGCTAAAGTGTATTATGCTAAGCGAAATAAGTCAGTCAGAGAAAGACAAATACCATATGATTTCATTCATATACAGAATTTAAGAAACGAAACAGATGAACATAGGAAAAAAGAGAGGCAAACCGTAAAACAGACTCTTAACTATAGAGAACACACTGATATTTACCAAAAGGGAGTTGGGTGGGGGGATGGGTGAAATAGGTGAAGGGGATTAAGGAGTGCACTTGCTTTGATGAGCACTGGTTGTTGTATGGAAGTGTTGAATCACTATTTTGTACACCATAATATTACACTGTATGTTAACTAACTGGAATTTAAATAAAAACTTGAAAAAATTTAGATTGGGCTTTCTTAAACTATAACAGTAGAGCAGATTCCCTCCTCAGACCCATGGGAGTGCTCATTTGTGTTAGTATTCCTTCTTGTGCCTCATTCCATCCATAGCCAAGGCTGAGACCCATACCTCGTCCTGTGTCTCTCTCTGCATAGTGGGATTTTATTTCCTCCTCCTTTATTCACTGAGGGTATCTGCCTTCTAGAATCCTAGCCTTCCAGGGTTTAATCCCACCTCCCACCTAGCTCTGGCCTAAAGATACTTGGCTAAAACCCAGAGATTGGCTGGTGCCCCCAGAGTAAGTGCAGATGCAATGCCAAATTCCCTGTATTTTGATGTTATAGTAGTTTCTGGCTTTACTTTCTTACCCACTCAGCCATATATTTGATGTTTTGCTTTCATTTTGATATTATTTATTATTTATAGGTTTTATGTGAAGGGTTATCTCTATCTGATTTGTGATAGTCCTACATTTTAGAGTAAGTGTTCTATGCTTCTGAAAGCTGTTTCTTCTTTAAACAGCTCTCCCCACGGGTCCTCTTCCCTTAACAAAAACTGACCATCATTTATTGATGGTCTCTATGGATTCAGTGCTGTTTATACATTTATAACCATTTTCTACTCATAGCAGCCTTGTAAGATGGCATTAACATTCTCACTTTATACTCTGGTAAAGCGCACAGCTAGGAAGTTACTTAAGGTAACTTGGTAACACACTACCTCCCTTTTTCTTCCTTTCCCAGATTTTACTAGATAGGATTTGATGGGTGAACAAATCTGAGGTATTCTTTTTGCCTCAAACCTTGTCTCTAACCAAATCCCAGAAAGATTCACTGTATTTTTACATTGTAAAAGTAATCTTCATTACTTCTCCATATTTGACTTCATGTGAGTTCACAAATAAAAAAACAGTATCTTCTTCAAATATGAATTCTTTATGGACTACATAATGGCTTTTACTTTTTTTAAAATTTATTTATTATGTTATGTTAATCACCATACATTACATCATTAGTTTTTGATGTAGTGTTCCATGATTCATTGTTTGCGTATAACACCCTGTGCTCCATGCAGAACGTGCCCTCTTTAATACCCATCACCAGGCTAACCCATCCCCCCACCTCCCTCCCCTCTAGAACCCTCAGTTTGTTTTTCAGAGTCCATCATCTCTCATGGTTCGTCTCCCCCTCCGATTTCCTCCCCCTTCATTTTTCCCCTCCTGCTATCTTCTTCTTCTTCTTCTTTTTTTTTTTAAACATATAATGTATTATTGTTTCAGAGGTACAGGTCTGTGATTCAGTTTTACACAATTCACAGCGCTCACCATAGCACATACCCTCCCCAGTGTCTATCACTCAGCCACCCCATCCCTCCCACCCCCACCACTCCAGCAACCCTCAGTTTGTTTCAAAGCATGCTTTCAATAGGAATGCCCTTAATATTTCAGGCAAACATTGGTGGATTGGCTGGGAAGCTTGAGTTCTCTCAGAGGCAGCCCCAGTGGGGTCGCATGTCCTCTTTTCAGAGCATTGGGTGGGCAAGTTACACCCAAGGACATTCTTTCAATGAGACATAACCACCTCTGAGGCTTGCTTTGTAAATTTGAGTTACAACAGCAGCATATTTAAAAAGCTTAAAATATTACAATACTTTCCTAATTCCTGGGAAATGTTTTTACCTAACAGGAGCTGAAAGTGATTATTTCAGGTATGAAATGTTCAGTAAGGATCGAAAACTTGGAGGAACACAGCAGTTTTAGAGCTGGTTCAAAGGGTATAAATCTTTGTTTCTTTCTCAAAAGACTAAATTGGGGCTAAGAAATTCTGTTATTATTGTTCATAGAAAAGAGTATTTCCAAGAAAGCAGATGTCTGCTTTTCTCAAAATTCTCTCCTAGAGAAGGGCCCATTAAAAAAAAAAATAACCCTCTTTTAGAAGCTGCATATATTTTCTTGCTGTTATCCTTACTACCAGCTCTAAATGATGACTCTGATGTATGTGTGCTGTTAGCTTCTCCATGCCCTCTGAGGATGATGAAACTTGTGCTGCAAATTATCATTTCAAATCAGTATTTACTCATTTGTGGGACTTCACCCAACCCACAGCTGAGCCTGCCTTGACTGTGATTCTGACTTTTTACTGAGGACAGCTGCATATTTCCTATGCACTACTTTTTTTTTTTTTTAAGCTCATCAGTTCATCAGCCACTCTTCTATTTGCACTTTGTTCAGAATTAAAAAAAATATTTTTAAAAAGCAGAACATGATTATATTTCAATATACAACTTCTGTACAACCAAAAAGTAAAACATCACAGTAAAATGTTGGCGAGAAAATGTAGTATTTCATTTGCAATGTATGGCAAATGGTTAACATCCTTAGTCATAAAGATCTCTTAGAAACCAGTAACAAAGACACTAATATTTAAAAACAACAATAACAATAACAGATTGCCTTTTACAGAAGATGTTTTAGGGAAATATGTGAAAATAGGAAAAAGTCCATGATTGGAGAGACTCCAATAAAAAATAAGAAATTTTAGTACCCATGCACTAGCTGTAACAAGATTGTATTGGTGCATACAGATATTTTAAGAATCACACATTGTCAAAGGCAGATTCCCTGAGTCCTCAGTATAACTTCTTGGATAATTAGATTCTCTATCTTTACCTTTATGAGTCAGAGTTGGGTTTAATTTATTTTGGCTATTTGTGATATGAAATTGAATAAAAACAACTAGCCTAGTATTGATTTTGTGAAATACAGGTTGATTATACTGCCATATATTTGGTTGGTATGTTGCAGCTTGAGTGCTTGGCATCCATTTTTCCATTTTATCTTTACTACCTTCAAGAAGTCAGGCAAGGAAGATTGCTTTTTCTCCCCCTGCCTTTGTTTATAGATAAGGAAACTGAGAATTAGAAAATTAAGAATATCATAACCAAGCAGAAGGAGATAAATTTTGCCTAGAGAGTAGGCAAAATGGAACTAGAATCTGGGTATACTGCTTTGACTCCAAGTTTTCCATGCTGAGAGATTTAGAGTCAATTAAATTGAGCAAATTCACAATATTTGTTAACCATTAATTGTAAAGATTTTAAAATGAACAAGCTGGTATTTTATATTAATTTTTCATTGTAACATCTGGATAATGCTAATAAATGGACAAATTATAATATTGTACTAAGCCCTTTTCCTTAATATTTATATATTTGTTTCAGATGTTTAAAACTTCAAGAAAATTTTGATCCATAATGTTACAAATAAATAGCTATTGTTTAAATACGGAAAAAGAACCTTTCTGCCAACAGAGAAGAAAATATTTGTAGCTAGATATTGATACTCAAATTAATTTGGCTTCAAATTGAAACTTTTCTTTTTATTCAGTTAGCCAACATACAGTACATCATTAGTTTTTTGATGTAGTGTTCCATGATTCCTTAGTTGCGTATAACACCCAGTGCTCATCACATCATGTGCCCTCCTTAACACCCATCACCCGGTTACCCCGTTCTCCACCCCCCTCCCTTCTGTAATCCTCATTTTGTTTCCCAGAGTCTAGAGTCTCTCATGGTGAAACTTAATATAAAACAACTTTCTTTTAAAAACTGACATTTAATGAGCATTAGGTTTCATTTCTAATTATTCCTTTAACCCCTGTAATCTAAAATCACCTAGTTGGTGTTTCAAATCTTGGATGATTTTAGGATTGCCTTATTCTGAAAATAACTCTGCTAATCTGTCAGAACCAAATGCTGGGACACTTTTCCATTGGGTGTTACTAAAAACAGAGCGTGGGCTTCTTTTTATCTCCTCATTTTGAGCACTTCCATAGCAACACATTGTTAAAATAGAACAATGTATTTCAGGGAGGGTTTTTTTGTGTTTGTTTGTTTAAGACAGCATTTCTGTTTACCAAATCTGTGGCACTCAGGTAAATATTTTAAGAAATGCTTCCATTGTTGAACACCAGACAGAATATCAGAATACACCAGATGGATACTTTCAAGTTTACATCCAGAAACCTTCTGATACATGACAGATTGTTTGTATTATTCCCTAAATATCTTTATTAAATTTTAAATATTTGTATTAAAACATGCAACTGAGCAATGTGTGAGGATTTGTTTTTTTACTTCATTAGGTAAATTTAGAAGGAAGGATTTCTAATATACTTACTACTAACATAACCAAATTTTCACTCTATAATTTCCTCACTTTATTCTCTTGTTGTCTCTCTGAAAGCTTATTTGCAACTTAATTTTTTTTTCTTTTGGTTTGTTTTTTGTCTTTATGGCCTCTCAGGTTTTTTTTTTTTTCTTTTCTGTAGATTGTTCTTTTTCTCTCCTACCCTGCAGTCATCATATATTTTCTCACCTGTAGCAATTCTTCCTTCAATATGACTTTCAGCTTCTCCTCTTTCTATCCAGTCCCACTCCTGTCATCTGAAAATTCATCCTCTCTGGTAAGATTTAGTTTGTTTCTTCCTCTAACTATTCATGTCACTCTTCTTTTATTACGTTATTCCTCTACTCGTAAGCTCTCCTTGACTAGGTTGTCTTCTCCGGGAAGAATAGTGGCACATTAATTTTTTCTATATACACTGCCTCTGCTCATTCAGACTTGTGGTTTCACAAAAATGATGATTCTCAAGGTGTGATGAGCCAGATCACTCTACTAAACAGCATCCCTTTATTTCCAGCTGCCTATTGGCTTGCTAGTCTATTGGCCCAGATGTACAATGGGTAGCTCAAGACCAACATGTCCATTCCAGCCTCTGGTCTCTCATCTTTTTTGTGTCGTCAGGCTCTTGTGAGGATCTACTATGATAATACATGTGTAAGTCTCAGATAATCATTGTTCAGGGTACACTTGTAGAAGGGTATGTGATTAATGGTGGGCAGTGCTGAGCATCATACATGTTTGACATTCTTGTCAGAGGAAAACAATAATTCATGTATTCAGTCATTCAATAAATATTGAATGTTCAATACATTTCAATGTATTGTTCAATGTTCAGTACATTACAGTGTGCCCCACCTTGCTGCTGGGGATTCAGCAGTTAATAGAAAAGATAAAGTCCCTGCCCTTTCAGAGCTCACTTTCTAGAGTGGGAAACAGATAATGAACAAACAAGAAATGTATTTAATATGTTCTGAGATACAGGGTGTTGCATATTTCTGATTTATATCAAATTGGCAAGCATCTTTTAAGATAGTTTTGTAATTTACATATCTTTTTTTTTTTTTAAAGATTTTATTTATTTATTTGGCAGAGAGAGACAGAGCGGGAGAGGGAACACAAGTAGGGGAAGTGGGAGAGGGAGAAGCAGGCTTCCGGCAGAGCAGGGAGCCCAATGCGGGGCTCGATCCCAGGACCCTGAGATCACGACCTGAGCTGAAGGCAGACGCTCAACGACTGAGCCACCCAGGCGCCCCTGTAATTTACATATCTTAAAGTTCATCCATTTTATGTATACACTTAGGTGATTTTTAGTAAATTTACAGACTAGTGCAAACAACACCACATACAGCTTTAGAATATTTCCATTACTCCAAAAAGGTCCCTCGTGTCCATTTGCAATCAATCCACACTCCCACAAGGCCCCAACTGACCATTTGTCTGTTTTCATTCTCTGTAGATTTGCCCTTTCTGGGCATTTCATTTAAATGGCGTGATGTAATATATAGTCTTTTGTATCTGGTTTATTTTACTTAGCATAAATGTTTTGGGGGTTTATCCATGTTGTAGCATGTATCAATAGTTCATTCCTTTTTATCCTGGACTGTATCCCATTCCATGTGTATGCATTTTGGGGGGGGGCTGGGTACAGTATACTTTATTGATGGTACATGACAAGGTAGGGCTTCCCAAGCCCCTCCCCTTCTTCAGGGGGTCTGGGATGGAATCTATGTGTATGCATTTTGTTATCCATTCAGTAGTTGGTAGACATTTGGATTGTTTGTATTTTTTGGTTATTATGAATAATACTATGAACATTTGTTTACAAGTCTCTGTGTGGACATGTTTTCATTTGGGGTGGGGGTAAATACTTAAGAATAGAATTTCTGAGTCACAGGGTAAATTTGTGTTTAACTTTTTAAGAAACTGCCAAACTTTTCCACAGTGTCTACCATTTTCCATTATTACCAGCAGTGTGTGAGGGTTTCATTTTCTCTGTATTTCTGGCAACACCTGTTACTCTCTGCCTTTTTTAAATCATAGTTATTCTGGTGGGTGAGAAATAATATCTTATTGTAGGATTTTTTGTGCTGTTTTTTAAAAAATTTGAGTATAGTTGACACAAAATGTTAAATTAGTTTCAGGTGTACAATATAGTGATTCAACTTCTGTATACATTTTGCTATGCTCACCACAAGTGTAGCTACCATCTGTCACTGTACAGTGCTATTACACTCCCATTGACTATATTCCCTATGCTGTACCTTTTATTTCTGTGATTCATTCCATAAGTGGAAAACTTTATCTCCCACTCCCCTTCCCCTATTTTGCCCATCTTCCCACCTCCTCCCCTCTGACAACCATCAGTTTGTTCTCTGTATTTACAGATTTGTTCTGCTGTTTATTATTTATTTTTGTTTTTTAGTTTCTTTTTTTTTAATATTTTTTTTATTTGAGAGAGAGCGTGAGTGAGCTTGAGTGGGGGAAAGGGCAGAGGGAGAGGGAGAAGCAGACTCCCTGCTGAGCAGGGAGCCCGACCAGGGCTTGATCCCAAGACCCTGAGATCATGACCTGAGATGAAGGCAGCTGCTTAACAGACTGAGCCACACAGGTGCCCCTGTTTTTTAGATTCTATATATAAGTGAAATTATATGTTATTTGTATTTCTCTGACTTATTTCACTTAACACAACACCCTCTAGGTCCATATATGTTGTTGCAAATGGCATATTTTATAGTTGTGATGTACATTTCCCTAATGGCTAATGGTGTTTGGCATCTTTTCAAATGATATATGAATGGCCACATTCAGATATCTTCTTTGGTAAAATGTCCATTCAGATCTTTAGCTCAGTTTTTATTGGGTTATTTGCCATCTTATTGATTTGAAAAAGTTCTTTATAAGACATCCCCATTGTTATTTTTTTATTTTTTGTTTTTTTAATTTTTTTTATTATATTAGTCACCATATAGTACATCATTAATTTTTGATGTAGTGTTCCATCATTCATTGTTTGCATGTAACACCCAGTGCTCCATGCAATATGTGCCCTCCTTAATACCGCTCACTGGGCTAACCCATCCCCCCACCACCCTCCCCTCTAAAACCCTCAGTTTGTTTCCCGGAGTCCATAGTCTCTCATGGTTCGTCTCTCCCTCCGATTCCCCCCCTTAATTTTTCCCTTCCTTCTCCTAATGTCCTCCATGCTATTCCTTATGTTCCACAAATAAGTGAAACCATATGATAATTGACTTTTTTTGCTTGACTTATTTCACTTAGCATAATCTCCTCCAGTCCCATCCATGTTGATGTAAAAGTTGGGTATTCATCCTTTCTGATGGCTAATATTCCATTGTATATATGGACCACATCTTCTTTATCCATTCGTCTGTTGAGGGGCATGTCGGCTCTTTCCACAGTTTGGCTATTGCGGACATTGCTGCTATGAACACTGGGGTGCATGTGGCCCTTCTTTTCACTACATCTGTATCTTTGGGGTAAATACCCCCAGTAGTGCAATTGCTGGGTCATAGGCATCCCCACTGTTAAAGAAGTAAAACTGTCACCACTTGCTGATGACCTGATACTATACATAGGAAACCCTAAAGACTCCACCAAAAACTTATAGAAGTAATACAGGAATTCAGTAAAGTGGCAGGACACAAAATTAATATCCAGAAATCTGTTGCACTTCTATACACTAATAACGAAGTAGCAGAAAGAAAAATTAAGAAAACAATTACATTTACAGTTGCACTGAAAAGAGTAAAATACCTAGGGATAAATTTAACCAAGGAGGTGAAAGGCCTGGCCTGTAATATAAAACACTTATGAAAGAAATTGAAGACAATACAAACAAATGGAAAGATATTCCATGCTCATAGATTAGGAGAATTAATATTCTTAAAGTGTCTATACTACCCCAATCTACAGATTCAATGCAATCCCTATCAAAATACCAATAGCATTTTTCAAAGAACTAGAGCAAATAATTGTGAAATTTGTCTGGAGCCACAAAAGACACCCAAATAGCCAGAGCAATCTTGAGAAAGAAGAACAAAGCTGAACATATCAAAATTTCAGATTTCAGGGCATCTAGGAGGCTTCGCTGATTAAGCATCCGACTCTTCATTTCAGCTCAGGTCATGATTGCTCACGGTGGTGGGATTGAGCCTTGCTGGGGCTCCATGCTCAGTGAGGAGTCCACTTGAGATTCTTTATCTCCCTCTTCCTCTGCCCCTCCCCTGCACGCATGTGCTCTCTCTCTCAAATAAATAAGTAAATCTTAAAAAAAAAATTCAGATTTCAAGATGTGCTACAAAGCTGTAGTAATCAAAACAGTATGGTACTGGCACAAAAATAGATCAATGGAACAGAACATAGAGTCCAGAAATAAACTTACGCTTATATGGTCAGTTAATCTATGACAAAAGAGGCAGGAATATACAATGAGGAAGACAGTCTCTTCAATAAAAGATTCTGGGAAAATTAGGCAGCTACATGCAAGAGAAAGAAACTGGACCACATTTTTACACCATACACAAAAATAAAACCAAAATGGACTGAAGACCTAAATGTGAGACCTGAAACCATAAAACTTGTAGAATAAAATATAGGCAGTAATCTCTTTGACATTGGCCTTAGCAGCATTTTCCTAGATGTCTCCTTAGGCAAGGGAAACAAAAGCAAAAATGAACTATTGGGGCTACATAAAAATAAAAAGCTTTTGCATAGCAAAGGAAACTATCAGAAAAACAAAAAGGCAACCGTCTGAATGGGAGAAGATATTTGCAAATGATATATCCAATAAGGGGTCAATATCCAAAGTATATAAAAAACTTAACACCAAAAAACTAATCTGATTTAAAAAATGGGCAGAGGACCTGAATAGACATTTTTCCAAAGAATATGTACAGATGTACAACAGACACATGAAAAGATGCTCAACATCACTAATCATCAGGGAAATATAAATCAAAACCACAATGAGATGTCACCTCATACCTGTCAGAATGGCTGGTATCAAATAGGTAAGAAATAACAAATGTTAGTGAGGATATAGAGAGAAAGGAACCCTTGTGCACTGATTAGAATGTAAATTGGTGCAGCCACTTTGGAAAACAGTATGGAGGGTCTTAAAAAAATTAAAAATGGAAATATGATCTAATAATTCCACTACTGGGTTTTTACCCAAAGAAAATTAAAACACTAATTTGAGAAAATATATGCACCCATATGTTTTTTTAAAAAAGATTTTATTTATTTATTTTAGAGAGAGAGTGCACACATGCATGGGCTAGGAGAGGGGCAAAGGGAGAGGGAGAAAGAGAATCTCAAGTTGATTCCATGCTGAGTGCCGAGCCCGACCCGGGGCTTGATCTCACCACGCTGAGACCACAACCTGAGCTGAAACCAAGAGTCAGAGGCCCAACCAACTGAGCTAGCCAGGAGGTGCCCCTGCACCCATATGTTTATTACAGCATTATTTACAATAGCCAAGATACAGAAGAAGTGCAAGTGTCCATCAATAAATGAATGGATAAAGATGTAGTGTATGTGCGTGTATACATATGTGCGTGCATGCACACGCGCATGCACGCACACACAGGAATATTACTCAGCCATAAAAAACAATGAGATCTTGCCATTCTCGGCAACATGAATTGACTTAGAGGGTATTAAGTGAAATAAGTCAGACAAAGACAAATGCCATATGATTTCACTTAACATGTGTAATCTAAAAAACGAAAGCTAAAACAGACCCATAAATACAGAGAACAAACTGGTGATTGCCAGAGGCAAGGGGGGTGGGGAGCTGGGGAAAAAGGGGTGAAGAGGAATGCAGGTACAGGCTTCTAGTTATGGAATGAATAAGTCACAGCGGTGAAAGTTTCAGCATGAAGAATATAGTCAATGGTATCATAATAGTGTTGTATGGTGACACATGGTAGCTACATTGTGGTGAGCATAGCATAGAGTTGTCAAATCCATATGTTGTACACCTGAAACTAATGTAATATTGTATGTCAACTATACTTGAACTAAAAATATACAATTTTAAAAGTTCTTTATATGTTCTGTATATAAGGTTTTTTTTAAATCAGATATCTGATTTACAAATATTTTCTCACAGTGTGTGGCTGTTCTGTTCCTTTTCTTAAAATGTCCTTTGAAGTGGAAAAAAATTTTTTTAAAGATTTTATTTATTTATTTGAGAGAGAGAATGAGAGCACAAACAGGGGAGAGGGAGGAGCAGGCTGCCCGCCAAGCAGAGAGCCCTATGCAGGACTCCATCCCAAGACCCTGGGATCATGACCTGAGCCAAAGGCAGACGCTTAACCAACTGAGTCACCCAGGTGCCCCATGAAGTGGAGAGATTTTTAATTTTAATATCCAATTTATCCATATTTTGTTGTTTAGGGCTTGTTCTTTGGTGTCATACTTAAGAACTTTTTACCTAACCCAAGGTTACTATATGTTTGTTTTTTTCCACTGTATGTTTTCTTCTAAGAGTTTTGTAAATTTAGACCTCATATTTAGACTTACACATCACCCATTTTAAATTAATTTTGTTTGGTATATTGTAAAAATCTAGTCTTTTTGCATGTAGATGTGCATTTGTTCCAATATTTGTTGGAAAGACTGTCATTTCCTCCATAGTCAAAAATTAATATAACAATAGTATAAGGGAAAACTTTTGGATTCTTGATTCTGTTACATTGTTATATATTCCTGTCTATATGCCAACAGCACATTGTCTTGATTACAATAGTTTACTAGTAACTTTTACAGTTTGGAAGTGTGTGTCCTTTACTTTTGTTCTTTTTTTTTTTAATTTTATTTTACTATGTTATGTTAGTCACCACACAATACATTATTAATTTTTGATGTAGTGATCCATGCTTCATTGTTTTCATATAACACCCAGTGCTCCATGCAGTATGTGCCCTCCTTAATACCCATCACCGGGCTAACCCATCCCCCCATGCCCCTCCCCTCTAGAACCCTCAGTTTGTTTCTCAGAGTCCATAGTCTCTCATGGTTCACCTCTCCCTCCGACTTCCCCCGCTTCATTTTTCCCTTCCTTCTCCTAATGTCCTCCATGCTATTCCTTATGTTCCACAAATAAGTGAAACCATATGATAATTGACTTTCTCTGCTTGACTTATTTCACTTAGCATAATCTCCTCCAGTCCCATTGATGTTGATGTAAAAGTTGGGTATTCATCCTGTCTGATGGCTGAGTAATATTCCATTGTATATATGGACCACATCTTCTTTATCCATTCATCTGTTGAAGGGCATCTCGGCTCTTTCCACAGTTTGGCTATTGTGGACATTGCTGCTATGAACACTGGGGTGCATATGACCCTTCTTTTCACTACGTCTGTGTCTTTGGGATAAATACCCAGTAGTGCAATTGCTGGGTATAGGGTAGCTCTATTTTTAATTTTTGAGGCACTTCCACACTGTTTTCCAAAGTGGCTGTACCAACTTGCATTCCCACCAACAGTGTAAGAGAGTTCCCCTTTCTCCACAACCTTCCCAACATTTGTTGTTTCTTGCCTTGTCAATTTTTGCCATTCTAACTGGTGTAAGGTGGTATCTCAGTGTGGTTTTGATTTGAATTTCCCTGATGGCTAATGATGATGAACATTTTTTCATGTGTCTGTTAGCCATTTGTATGTCTTCTTTGGATGACTAACACCAAGGAAATAGAAAGAATTATTAAAAATTATTATCAACAACTATATGCCAATAAATTGAGCACCCTGGATGAAATGGATGCCTTCCTGGAAACCTATAAACTCCCAAGACTGAAACAGGAAGAAATTGACAATGTGAATAGGCCAATAACCAGTAACGAGATTGAAGCAGTGATCAAAAACCTCCCAAAAACCAAGAGTCCAGGGCCTGATGGATTCCCTGGGGAATTCTACCAAACATTCAAAGAAGAAATAATACCTATTCTACTGAAGCTGTTTCAAAAAATAGAAACAGAAGGAAAACTTCCAAACTCATTCTATGAGGCCAGCATTACCTTAATCCCCAAACCAGGCAAAGACCCCATCAAAAAGGAGAATTTCAGACCGATATCCCTGATGAATATGGATTCCAAAACCCTCAACAAAATCCTAGCTAATAGGATCCAACAATACATTAAAAGGATCATCCACCACGACCAAGTGGGATTTATCCCCAGGATGCAAGGGTGGTTCAACATTTGCAAACCAATCAATGTGATAAAACACATTAATAAGAGGAGAGAGAAGAACTGTATGGTCCTCTCAATTTTTGCAGAAAAAGCATTTGACAAAATACAACATCCTTTCCTGATTAAAACTCTTCAGAGTATAGGGACAGAGGGAACATTCCTCAAGTTCATAAAATCCATCTATGAAAAACCCACAGTGAATATCATCCTGAGAGCCTTTCCCTTAAGATCAGGAACACTACAAGGATGCTCACTCTCGCCACTATTGTTCAACCTAGTACTAGAAGTCCTAGCAACAGCAATCAGACAACAAAAAGAAATAAAAGGTATTCAAATTGGCAAAGAAGAAGTCAAACTCTCTCTCTTCTCAGATGACATGATACTTTATGTGGAAAATCCAAAAGACTCCACCCCCAAATTACTAGAACTCATACAGCAATTCAGCAATTTAGTAATGTGGCAGGATACAAAATCAATGCACAGAAATCAGTTGCTTTCTCATACACTAACAACGCAACTGTAGAAAGAGAAATTAGAGAAATGATTCCATTTACAATAGCACCAAAAACCATAAGATACCTGGGAATAAACCTAACCAAAGAGGTAAAGGATCTATACTCTAAGAACTACAGAACACTCATGAAAAAAATTGAAGAAGACACAAAAAGATGGAAAAACATTCCATTCGCATGGATTGGAAGAATAAACATTGTTAAAATGTCTATGCTACCCAGAGCAATCTATACCTTCCAATGCCATCCCGATCAAAATTCCAATGACATTTCTCAAAGTGCTGGAACAAACAATCCTAAAATTTGTATGGAATCAGAAA
>NW_022589716.1:8979230-8999261 GCF_004348235.1 Phoca vitulina
TTTCTGATTCCATACAAATTTTAGGATTGTTTGTTCCAGCACTTTGAAAAATGTCATTGGAACTTTGATCGGGATGGTGTTGAAGGTATAGATTGTTCTGGGTAGCATAGACATTTTAACAATGTTTATTCTTCCGATCCATGCGCATGGAATGTTTTTCTATCTTTTTGTGTCTTCAGTTTCTTTCATGAGTGATTCCAACTATATGACATGTTTAAAAAGGCAAAACTATGGAGATAGTAAAAAAGATCAGTGGTGGTTAACAGTTTGGGGGAAGGGAGAGATGAATAGGTAGAGCACAGAGGATTTAAGACAGTGAAACTACTCTGACACTATAATGATGGATACATGTCATTATGCATTTATTCAAACCCATAGAACATACAACACCAAGAGTGAACCCTGATGTAAACTGTGGACTTTGAAAGATAACGATGTATAAATGTAGGTCCATCAGTTGTAATGAATGTACCACTCCAGTGGGGGCTTGGATAATGGGGGATGCTATGCATGTGGAGGAAGGAAATACATGGGGAATCTCTACCTTCTTCTTAATTTTGCTGTGAAGCTAAAACTGTTATTAAAAAGTCTTTATTTTAAAAGCTATGCAAGTGTGGAATTACAATCTAAAACAAAACCCAACTATATTTTGTCCATTCGTTCCTCCTTATCATTAAGCCCTTTAATACTCTTAGTTTGATTTTGTCTGTGACATATATCTTCAAGAATGACAAATTCCATATTCAACTGTGAAGATGAGTTTGGCTACTGTAAATGCCATGTTCAATATGCAAATGTGACTAATTCACACACACATCCTACTCTGTCCCCACCCAGTTGCACAATGACATGATCTTTGTACAGTCTTTCTTAGGCTGGTTCTCATTCTTACTAGAATATCTTTTGGGATTTCAAAATGAGCCTATTACAGTTTGCATTGTCTTTCTGAATGTTTTGAAAAATCATGTTCTTTTGGGTTTTCTCTCTTGACATTATGCTATAACTGTTTTCTGCCTTACATCTGGCATATTTTATATTTTAAAAGAATCGCATTAAAAATCTTTATGAGAGCAGATTAAATTGCATAGCATAAAAATAGTATACATTTACATTGAACTCTGTATGTCATCAATCTAAGCTCAGGCTTATTTCTTACAAGAAAGGGTGTTATAGAAGGATCCTAAAGTTGTTCAAGCAACTTTATAGTTTATATATATAGTTTATATTATAGTTTTGATTATTGATTTGTGGGGAAAATGTCATTTATAGAAACAACACATTGTGCAATCCTAAAGTGCTGGACCCTGGAAACTCATTGCTTAGCAACCACATACTAACTCTGTCCATTTTCTAGGCAACATTCTCTAATTTCCAGTCTACCTTTTTTTTTCTTGTATAGTTAATACACAATGTTGCATTAGTTTCAGGTATACAACATAGTAATTGAACAACTCTATACCTTATGCACTGCTCACCACAAGTGTCACTGATCTCTGTCACCATGCAACTCTATTAAAATACCATATATTCCTCATGCATTGCCTTTTATTTCCATTATTTATCCATTCTATAACTGGAAGCCTATTGTATCTCCCACACCCCTTCACCCATTTTGCCTCTCCCCCCAGCCTTCTTCCCTCTGACAACCGTCAGTTTGTTCTCTGTATTTATAGTTTTGATTCTGCTTTTTGTTTATTCTCCAGTCCGTTTTGAATGTCTTGGTGTTTCATCTTTTTCAGCCATAGACATTTTAATGTTTTAGCAAGGATTGCTTCTTTTTGTGATTACCTCCCATAAAGGTCATATGTCAAAGGATGTATGCATTCCTAATTGCTTCTGTTTCCTTACAGTCTCTTTATCACAATACTGATTTTCTGCTATTGAACACACATTGGTGGGATTGATATATTGAATCCATAACAAGTGTGTCTTTTTTATTATTTCCTTCCAAGATTTTATTTAAATTTATTTATTTATTTTTTGTTTTGTTTTTTTTTTTTTAAAGATTTTATTTATTTATTTGAGAGAGAGAGAGAGCACAAGAGGGCGGAGCAGGAGAGGGAGAAGCAGACTCCCCGCCGAGCAGGGAGCCCGATGCGGGACCCGATCCCGGGACTCCAGGATCATGACCTGAGCCGAAGGCAGTCGCTTAACCAACTGAGCCACCCAGGCGCCCTATTTATTTATTTTTTGGATCAAGAATTTATTTTATTTTATTTTTAGGTTTTTGGTACCTAATGACAAAACTTTGCAGTGTATTCCATACATGCATAAAGATATCTGTTATTAGCTATTTTAAACTTTATCAAGTGGAAAGATGGGAAAAACTACATCAGATTATTGTTTTTCTTTGCATTTTTTTGATTACTAGTATGTGTGTGTATTTTTTCTATTATGTTATGTTAGTCACCATACAGTACATCATTAGATATTTTCCCCCCCAGTGGCCACAACCCTTTATTTTTTAAATTTTTATTTTTTAATTTTTTATTGTTATGTTAATCACCATACATTACATCATTAGTTTTAGATGTAGTGTTCCATGATTCATTGTTTGTGCATAACACCCAGTGCTCCATGCAGAACGTGCTCTCTTTAATACCCATCACCAGCTAACCCATCCTCCCACCCCCCTCCCCTCTGGAACCCTCAGTTTGTTTTTCAGAGTCCATTGTCTCTCATGGTTCGTCTCTCCCTGCGATTTCCCCCCCTTCATTCTTCCCCTCCTGCTATCTTCTTTTTTTTTTTCTTCACATATATTGCATTATTTGTTTCAGAGGTACATATCTGAGATTCAGCAGTCTTGCACAATTCACAGCGCTTACCAGAGGACATACCCTCCCCAGTGTCTATCACCCAGCCATCCCTCCCACCCTACCCCCCCACTCCAGCAACCCTCAGTTTGTTTCCTGAGATTAAGAATTCCTCATATCAGTGAGGTCATATGATACATGTCTTTCTCTGATTGACTTATTTCGCTCAGCATAATACCCCCAGTTCCATCCACGTCGTTGCAAATGGCAAGATCTCATTCCTTTTGATGGCTGCATAATATTCCATTGTATATATATACCACATCTTTATCCATTCATCTGTCGATGGACATCTTGGCTCTTTCCACAGTTTGGCTATTGTGGACATTGCTGCTATAAACATTGGGGTGCACGTACCCCTTCGGATCCCTACATTTGTATCTTTGGGGTAAATAACCAGTAGTGTAATTGCTGGATCGTATGGTAGCTCTATTTTCAACTTTTTGAGTAACCTCCATACTGTTTTCCAGAGTGGCTGCACCAGCTTGCATTCCCACCAACAGTGTAGGAGGATTCCCCTTTCTTCACATCCCCGCCAACATCTGTCATTTCCTGACTTGTTAATTTTAGCCATTCTGACTGGTGTGAGGTGCTATCTCATTGAGGTTTTGATTTGGATTTCCCTGATGCTGAGCGATGTTGAGCACTTTTTCATGTGTCTGTTGGCCATTTGGATGTCTTCTTTGGAAAAATGTCTGTTCATGTCTTCTGCCCATTTCTTGACTGGATTATTTGTTCTTTGGGTGTTGAGTTTGATAAGTTCTTTATAGATTTTGGATACTAGCCCTTTATCTGATATGCCATTTGCAAATATCTTCTCCCATTCTGTCAGTTGTCTTTTGGTTTTGTTGAGTGTTTCTTTTGCTGTGCGAAAGCTTTTTGTCTTGATGAAGTTCCAATAGTTCATTTTTGCTCTTGCTTCCCTTGCCTTTGACGATGTTTCTAGGAAGAAGTTGCTGCGGCTGAGGTCGAAGAGGTTGCTGCCTGTGTTCTCCTTTAGGGTTTTGATGGACTCCTGTCTCACATTGAGGTCTTTCAACCATTTTGAATCTATTTTTGTGTGTGGTGTAAGGAAATGGTCCAGTTTCATTCTTCTGCATGTGGCTGTCCCAATTTTCCCAACACCATTTGTTGAAGAGACTGTCTTTTTTCCATTGGACATTCTTTCCTGCTTTGTCAAAGATGAGTTGACCATAGAGTTGAGGGTCCATTTCTGGGCTCTCTATTCTGTTCCATTGATCTATGTGTCTGTTTTTGTGCCAATACCATACTGTCTTGATAATGACAGCTTTGTAGTAGAGCTTGAAGTCTGGAATTGTGATGCTGCCAGCTTTGCTTTTCTTTTTCAACATTCCTGTGGCTATGCGGGGTCTTTTCTGGTTCCGTACAAATTTTAGGATTATTTGTTCCATTTCTTTGAAAAAAGTGGATGGTATTTTGATGGGGATTGCATTGAATGTGTAGATTGCTCTAGGTAGCATTGACATCTTCACAATATTTGTTCTTCCAATCCATGAGTATGGAACATTTTTCCATTTCTTTGTGTCTTCCTCAGTTTTTTTCATGAATATTTTATAGTTTTCTGAGTACAGATCCTTTGCCTCTTTGGTTAGATTTATTCCTAGGTATCTTATGGTTTTGGGTGCCATTGTAAATGGGATCGACTCCTTAATTTGTCTTTCTTCTGTCTTGTTGTTGGTGTATAGGAATGCCACTGATCTGTGCATTGATTTTATATCCTGTCACTTTACTGAATTCCTGTATGAGTTCTAGCGGTTTTGGGGTGGAGTCTTTTGGGTTTTCCACATAAAGTGTCATGTCATCTGCAAAGAGTGAGAGTTTGACTTCTTCTTTGCCGATTCGGATGCCTTTTATTTCTTTTTGTTGTCTGATTGCTGTGGCTAGGACTTCTAGTACTATGTTGAATAGCAGTGGTGATAGTGGACATCCCTGCCGCATTCCTGACCTTAGGGGAGAGCTCTCAGTTATTCCCCATTGAGAATGATATTCGCTGTGGGTTTTTCATAGATGGCTTTTATGATATTGAGGTATGTACCCTCTATCCCTATACTCTGAAGAGTTTTGATCAAGAAAGGATGCTGTGTTTTGTCAAATGCTTTTTCTTCATCTATTGAGAGGATCATATGATTCTTGTTCTTTCTTTGGTTATTGTATCACGTTGATTGATTTGTGGATGTTGAACCAACCTTGCGTCCCAGGGATAAATCCCACTTGGTCATGCTGAATAATTCTTTTAATGTACTGTTAGATCCTATTGGCTAGTATTTTGGTCAGAATTTTTGCATCCCTGTTCATGAAGGATATTGGTCTGTAATTCTCCTTTTTGATGGGGTCTTTGTCTGATTTTGGGATCAAGGTAATGGTGGCCTCATAAAACGAGTTTGGAAGTTTTCCTTCCATTTCTATTTTTTGGAACAGTTTCAGAAGAATAGGTATTAATTCTTCTTTAAATGTGTGGTAGAATTCCCCTGGGAAGCCGCCTGGCCCGGGGCTCTTGTTTGTTGGGAGATTTTTGATGACTGCTTCAATTTCCTTAGTGGATATAGGTCTGTTCAGGTTTTCTTTCTTCCTGGTTCAGTTTTGGTAGTTGATACATCTCTAGGAATGCATCCATTTCTTCCAGGTTATCTAATTTGCTGGCATATAGTTGCTCATAATATGTTCTTATAATTGTTTATATTTTTTGGTGTTGGTTGTGATCTCTCCTCTTTCATTCATGATTTTGTTGATTTGGGTCATTTCTCTGTTCTTTTTGATAAGTCTGGCCAGAGGTTTATCAATCTTGTTAATTCTTTCAAAGAAAAAGCTCCTAGTTTCATTGATCAGTTTTACTGTTCTTTTGGTTTCTATTTCATTGATTTCTGCTCTGATCTTTATTATTTCTCTTCTCCTGCTGGGTTTAGGCTTTATTTGCTGTTCTTTCTCCAGCTTCTTTAGGTGTAGGGTTAGGTTGTGTACTTAAGACCTTTCTTGTTTCTTGAGAAAGGGTTGTATTGCTATATACTTTCCTCTTAGGACTGCCTTTGCTCCATCCCAAAGATGTTTAATAGTTGTGTTTTCATTTTCATTTGTTTCCATGAATTTTTTAAATTCTTCTTTAATTTCCTGGTTGACCCATTCATTCTTTAGTAAGATGCTCTGTAGCCTCCATGTATTTGAGTTCTTTCCGACTCTCCTCTTGTGATTGAGTTCTCATTTCAAAGCATTGTGGTCTGAAAATATGCAGGGAATGATCCCAGTCTTTTGGTACTGGTTGAGACCTGATTTGTGACCTAGGATGTGATGTGTTCTGGAGAATGTTCCATGGGCACTAGAGAAGAATGTGTATTCTCTTGCTTTGGGATGGAATGTTCTGAATATATCTGTGAAGTCGGTTTGGTCCAGTGTGTCATTTAAAGTCTTTATTTCCTTGTTGATGTTTTGCTTAGATGATCTGTCCATTTCATGAGGGGGGTGTTAAAGTCCCCCACTATTATTGTATTGTTATCGATGTGTTTCTTTGCTTTTGTTATTAATTGCCTTATATAACTGGCTGCTTCCCATGTTAGGGGCATAGATATTTACAATTGTTAGATCTTCTTGTTGGATAGACCCTTTAAGTAGGATATAGTGTCCTTCCTCATCTCTTATTACAGTCTTTGGTTTAAAATCTAATTTGTCTGATATAAGGATTGCCACCCCAGCTTTCTTTTGGTGTCCATTAGCATGGTAAATGGTTTTCCACCCCCTCACTTTCAATCTGGGGGTGTCTTTGGGTCTAAAATGAGTCTCTTGCAGACAGCATATCGATGGGTCTTGTTTTTTAATCCAATCTGATAGCCTGTGTCTTTTGATTGGGGCATTTAGCCCATTTACATTCAGGGTAACTATTGAAAGATAGGAATTTAGTGCCATTGTATTGCCTGTAAGGTGACTGTTACTGTATATTGTCTGTGTTCCTTTCTGGTCTATGTTGCTTTTAGGCTCTCTCTTTGCTTAGAGGACCCTTTTCAATATTCCTTGTATGGCTGGTTTCGTGTTTGCGAATTCCTTTAGTTTTTGTTTGTCCTGGAAGCTTTTTATCTCTCCTTCAATTTTCAATGACAGCCCAGCTGGATATAGTATTCTTGGCTGCATATTTTTCTCATTTAGTGCTCTGAATATATTCTGCCAGTCTTTTCTGGCCTGCCAGGTCTCTGTGGATAGGTCTCTTGCCAATCTAATGTTTCTACCATTGTAGGTTACATATCTCTTCTCCCGAGCTGCTTTCAGGATTTTCTCTTTGTCTCTGAGACTCGTAAGTTTTACTATTAGATGTCAGGGTGTTGACCTATTTTTATTGATTTTGAGAGGGTTTCTCTGTGCTTCCTGGATTTTGATGCCTGTTTCCTTCCCCAAATTAGGGAAGTTCTCTGCTAGAATTTGCTCCAATATACCTTCTGCCCCTCTCTTTCTTTCTTCTTCTTCTGGGATCCCAATTATTCCAATGTAGTTTCGTCTTATAGTATCGCTTATCTCTCGAATTCTGCCCTCGTGATCCAGTAGTTGTTTATCTCTCTTTTTCTCAGCTTCTTTATTTTCCATCATTTGGTCTTCTATATCACTGATTCTCTTTTCTGCCTCATTTATCCTAGCAGTTAGTGCCCCCATTTTTTTTACACCTCATTAATAGCCTTTTTGATTTCGACTTGGTTAGATTTTAGTTCTTTTATTTCTCTAGAAAGGGTTTCTCTAATAACTTCCATGCTTTTCTCAAGCCCAGCTCGTATCTTTAAAATCATCATTCTGAACTCTAGTTCCGACATCTTACTAATGTCCGTATTGAGTAGGTCCCTGGCAGTCGGTACTACCTCTTTTTCTTTTTGTTGAGGTGATTTTTTTCCATCTTGTCATTTTGTCCAGAGGAGAATAGATGAATGAGAGAACAAAATTCTAACAGGGTAACAACATCCCCAGAAAATATACTCTAAACAAATCAGAAAAGACGTGAAACTGGGGGAAAAGAAAGGGAGAGAAAGAAAAAAGAGAAAGAAAAAAAAAGAAAAAGGTAAAAACAAACAAAAACAGAACAAAACATAAAAAACAGAATATGATCAAATATGATCAGGCTGGTGCATAGATCAGTGCCACACACTAGATTTTGGGTGTATTTTGGTCTGTTGGAATAAAGTACCTCCCAAAATTTTAAAGAAAGA
Source organism: Phoca vitulina (assembly GCF_004348235.1). Classification (NCBI taxonomy): domain Eukaryota; kingdom Metazoa; phylum Chordata; class Mammalia; order Carnivora; family Phocidae; genus Phoca; species Phoca vitulina. The sequence continues at coordinate 8,987,239 of NW_022589716.1, forward strand.
AAAACTTATATATGTACAAAAATAAAGCTTAATATGATGAAGGGATAGAATACGACTGTAAAGATGAAAATTATAAAAGATTTTATAAAAGGAATTGATAAGAAGTTGGTTGAAAAAAGAAGAGGATTTAAGAAAAAAAAAGGGAGAGAATGTGATCAGGCAGGAGACTAGAACAAAGCCATACACTAAAGATTTAGGGTATATTTTCATCTGTTAGAAGAAACTGTGTCTCAAAATTTTAAAGAGAGAACAACTTATATATATATGCCAAAAATACGGGTAACTACCATGAAGGGATAGAATATGACTCTCAAAATGAAAAATAAAAGTGTTTTTTAAAAAAGGGATTGATAAGATGTTGGTTGAAAAAGGGAAAAATAAAAATTTTTAAAAAAGTTAAAAAAAATTAACTTTGAAAGACTAAAGAATCATGGTAAAAAAGCCATCAGTTCTACGTGCAGCATTCCCCTAGAGCTGGAGTTCTGCCGTTCTCATTGATCAGTAAACTTGGTCTTGGCTGGCGGTTCTTGGTATCTTTTGGGGGAGGGGCCTGTTGCCGTGGTTCCCAAATGACTTTGCCGGAGGCGGAATTGCCCCGCCCTTGCCGGTCCCAGCTAAGCCATCTGCTCTGGTTTGCTCTTGGGAGCTTTTGTTCCCTGCAAGCTTTCCGTTTGGCTTTGGAGGACGAGAGTGAAAATGGCAGCCTCCCAATCTCTGCCCCAAAGGAGCCGAGAACTTGGGGCCCCACTCCTCAGTGCGCCGCCAGAAAAATGAAGTCAGTCACTCCCATCTCCCCAGTCTCCAGCTGCACTCCGTGCTCACCCGGTCTGTGACCTAGCATTTCTATCTCTGGCACCCGACCCCGACCCCGTGTGGAGTCTCCAAACCCAGCAAATCCTTGCGGTGCACTCCCACGCCGCTCCTCCCGGGGGAGGAAGGGGAGTCTCCCCGGATCCTCCACTTGTTGGGTCCCTGCTGGAAGAGCAGGGGCCCACCTGTGCCGCGGATCATGGTTTATGGCAACCCCGAGCTGAGAGCCTGTGCCTCGGCTCCGTCTCTGCAGCCAGCTTCCCCGCTCCAATACCTGGGAGCTCTGTTGCATGCAGTCACCCCCTGTCTTTCTGTGACCCCGAGGGTCCTGAGACCACACTGTCCCGCAAGGGTTCCACCCCCTCTTAGCCAGTGGAGCGATGTCCCTCAGCAGAGCCGACTTCTAAAAGTTCTGATTTTGTGCTCCGCGGCTTATCACTTACCAGAAGCGGCGGAAGGAGGCCCTCTCCCCCGCCATCTATCCTCCCGAATATCGCCTCGGATTCACTTCTCCGCACGCACGTCCTACCTTCCAGAAAGTGGTCGCTTTTCTGTTCAGAGAGTTGTTGGTATTCTTTTCTTCGATCTCCTGTTGAGTTTGTAGGTGTTCAGAATGGTTTGATCCCTATCCAGCTGAATTCCTGGGACCAGACGAAATCCAGGTCTCCTACTCCTCCGCCATCTTGCTCCGCCCCTAGGATTATTTTTTATATTGCATTCTGTACTGATGTACACAACTATTATTGTCACTTGTTAAAACAGTCTCGGTAGAGGAAATATGCTCGTTTAGGTGATTAAATTAATCTGGAAGAGCCAGGTGACTTAAATAACCTCTGACACCTGTAATAAAGACCTTACAACTGCCTGACAGAGGAGTGACTGCTGATAGTTTTTGTCTTAAGCAGATTCAGGTATGGAAGTTTTTTAGCAGTCTAATCAGTGCCACCTACAAAACTTATTTATTTATTTATTTAAATTTTATTTTATTTTATTATGTTATGTTAGTCACCATACAATACATTATTAGGGGTTTTTTTGTAGTTTATTTTAATTTTTCTTTTTTCTTTTTATTTATTTAATTTTATTTTATTATGTTATGTTAATCACCATACGTTACATCCTCAGTTTTTGATGTAGTGTTCCATGATTCATTGTTTGCGTATAACACCCAGTGCTCCATTCAGTACGTGCCCTCTTTAATACCCATCACCAGGCTAACCCATTCCCCCACGCCCCTCCCCTCTAGAACCCTCAGTTTGTTTCTCACAGTCCATAGTCTCTCATGGTTCGTCTCCCCCTCCGATTTCCCACCCTTCATTTTCCCCTTCCTACTATCTTCTTTTTTTTTCTTTTTTTTAACATATAATGTATTATTTGTTTCAGAGGTACAGGTCTTTGATTCATCAATCTTACACAATCCACAACGCTCACCATAGCATATACCCTCCCCATGAACAGACATTTTTCCAAAGAAGTCATCATTAGTTTTTGATGTAGTGATCCATGATTCATTTTTTTTTGTATAATACCCACTGCTCCATGCAGTATGTGCCCTCCTTAATACCCATCACTACTCTAACCCATCCCCCCACTCCCCTCCCCTCTAAAACCCTCAGTTTCTCAGAGTCCATAGTCTCTCATGGTTCGTCTCTCCCTCTGATTCTCCCCCCCCTTCATTTTTCCCTTCCTTCTCCTAATGTCCCCCATGCTATTCTTTATGTTCCAGAAATAAGTGAAACCATATGATAATTGTCTTTCTCTGCTTGACTTAATTTCACTTAGAAGATGTGGTCCATATATACAATGGAATATTAGCCATCAGAAAGGATGAATACCCAACTTTTACATCAACATGCATGGGACTGGAGGAGATTATGCTGCAAAACTTATTTAATTAAGGGGCACAGTTCTTAGCAATAAGGCTCTGAAATGTCACTTGTGCTCTGAAGTGCTGTTCATCATTCACATGGCTTTGTTCAGTTTAATATGTGCTGAGAAGGTGGAGGCCTGGTTAGTTAAGAAACAACCAAAACCTAAAGTATGGAATCTGTGATTAGGGCATGTGGAAGACATATTTTTAAGGACTCAGTGAAGCAAATAGGATTGCTGAGCCATCTATGACTGTGAAGCAACAGCAGGAAACAACCACTAGGATGCAGCAAAAAAATAATTTGTGATCAGCCAGTATTTCTTGAGCTCCTCCCCCTCTGAGGTCTGTGTTTTGCAGTTGGGGAAAAGGGATAGGGTATAGAGAATGCACTTAAGTATAAAATATGGCCCCAGATTTCCAGATATTTACAGACCTTGGGGGAAGGAAAGATTTACAGAGGAGAGGTGATAAAGGGCAACTAAAAATTCTACCTACTCCCTAATGAGTAATAAAGGCAGTGAATAATACAGGTCTTGAAAGTTGGAGATACATGAGGACAGTTCAGGAAGGATGGTCAAGAAGAAAAAGTACATTTAATAGATAGGAAGATCACTAGATGGTAGGAACATAGTAGGAAGTGTTCCAACCTAGAGAAAGTGAGCAGAGTCTCAGAATGTCAGGCCTTGTTCTTAGGAATAAGACCAAGATGGTGTGTCAATTTATTTAGCTATTTGTTTTCTCATTAAAGTATTGTCAGGCTCCTGTTTGCAAGAGTGTACGCAGGTTGTTGAGACCACACCTAATGTCTGTTAACAGTGGTAGTTAGTTTTGGATATCAATTCCGATATAAGTATCTTTATAAGGAATTTATTTTAATAACGTTGCTAAAGTTACCAGAAATGAAAAGGACGATCAAAATTTCTTATATACAACTCAAGGAAGGCAGTTTTGTGTAAGTGAGGTTTGAGAAGTGGGCATATAAAAATATCAGCCTGAAACTTAAACATTGGTGACTACTTCTATGTTAGCCATCCCAAGTATAAACAGTTAAAAAAAAAAAAAAAAGGAGGGGAAGGGTTATTGTAGCTTTTAATACCTTCTTCACTTGAAGATACAGTTTCTTCTTTTTTACATTCTCAAGAGAGCGCTGTGTTTTCTGTCCTTTAGTGATTGTATCATTATGCCTTTTCTTCTTTGAGAATGAGTAGACTCTAGTAGACACTAGGCTGGTTAGCTAGTAGACCAGGAGCTCAACCTAAAACTTTCAGGCAACTAGCTGGCAAATATATCGTGAAAGAGGTAGACTGTGGCTGGCATCTGTGTAGACCCGGGGGACCTTCAGCCAATTTTTGCCACACTCACGTTTGTATATACAGACTCACAAACAAACATTTATGCCCACAAATGTTAGTTTGCTTAACTTTTCCACATTTTGCCATTGTCGTAGTCTATAAATGAAAGTGTTATTTGGCTATTTTTTCTGCATCACAGAGGTATTCTTTTCTAAAACAAACAAATAAACACAACTCCATGTCTTAAGAAGGATTGTATAACAGAATGATTTTAAAGTTCCTGGAAGAATTTTGGCCAGAACCAAAAGCAGTACTAAATAACAGCCATTGATGGTATTTTTCTAAATTCCAATAGCAAGATGTTTATGTAGGCATTTCATTAAAAAGGAAGTACAAACTGCCAATAAATATATGAAAACATGCCCAACCATACATAGAAGTAAATACAAGTTAAGAGGAGATATGAACTTTATCAGATTGACAAAACTAAAAAGATTGACAATACCCAGTGTTTGATGTTGTTATAGCCATTTTGGAGTGCAATTTGACAATATCTATCAATCTGTAAAATGTGTACACCCTTCTACAAAGCAGTTCCACTTCTAAGACTATGGCACGGATAAGCCTTCCTTGGTCACTAAGATATCAGTATAAGAAAATCTGTGGCATCATCTTTGTTAATTGTAGAAGATAGGAATAACCAAAAAGTCTTCAGGAGGGGCTAGTTAAAAGAATTATGGTGTATTCATTCATTTGATAAAGTTGAAATAAAATTCTCATATGCCCTCTTAGGAAGTTTTCCTCCCAGTCTTTTTTTTTTTCCCCAAATCTGTAATTCCATTAAGGGTGCTGGGCACGTGATGTGATGAGCACTGGGTGTTATACTGAACTGATGAATCATTGAACATTTTATCAAAAACCGATGATGTACTATACCTTGGCTAATTGAATTTAAATTAAAAAATAAATAAATCTGTAATTCCTTTTTCTTCCTCATTTTTTAAGATGTAGATAATCTTTCAATAACCCCATTATTTCTGTCTTTGTAATTTATCTTGAGTCTCTCAATTTCTGTCCATCTCTGCTTCTTTTCTTACTGATTTGATTTCGGGGCGGGGGGAGAAATGTGTATATAACTCTGGCCTAAATTTTAAAAGAGAAGAAAAGAGGAAGTGGGATGTGAGTGGCATTTTTATTTTCTTTTCCCTTTGTTCCTGTCTCCACACTACAGGAACCATAATCTCTTTAAAATGCATGTGGGATCATTGTGTCCCTTCACTGGTCAGCCTTTCAATGGTTCCCATTGCATTTAGAATAAATACCAACCCTGGCCATGATCCCTGCCTGCATCTCTATTTCCCTGTCCCATTTTCCAAAGCACCAAATAGTTTCCCACCTGGGATCTTTGCTTTTGCTTGTTCTTCTGCCTGGAATGTTCATCCCCAGGCTCTTCGCTTTCTGACTCTTCCTTATTCTTTGATTTCTACTTAAATGTCACTTCCTCTGAGAGGCTTTCCGTAGCAGTTGACAGAAGTAGATTCTCTGGTTGTTTGTTACCACACTACCATGTGGATTACCTTCAATGACTTTTTCTGTTTATAATTAAGCTTCCATTGTTTCCCCCACTAATCTGTAAATTCCCTTAAGATAAGCACTTGTTTATCTTTGTATATATCACCTGACAGTATACCTATGTGTACACATATGTTCGTTCATTTTCCTAATAAATATTCATTAGGCCTAACATAAAAATACACAGTATCTATTAAATAAGTGAATGAATGTATTTCTATTGAACTTAACAAACATTATGACTTCTTTTTTACTTAAAAATTTTTTTTCCAAGTTTTTATTTAAATTCAAGCTAGTTAATGTACAGTGCAATATTAGTTTCAGGTATAGAATTTAGTGACTCATCACTTACAAACAGAATAGAAAGCCCAGAAATGATCCCATAGCTATATGGGCAATTAACCTTTGACGAAGCAGGAAAGAATATCCAATGGAAAAGACAGTATCTTCAACAAATGGTGTTGGGAAAACTGGACAGCAACATGCAAAAGAATGAAACTGGACCACTTTCTTACACCATATACAAAAATAAACTTTAAATGGACTAAAGACCTAAATGTGAGCAGGAAAGTGTTAAAATCCCAGAGGATTTTTATTTGTCCAATTTGTTCTTTGTTCTCTTTTCCTTCTTTTGTTTTTTGCCTCCTTTTGAATTAATCAAATATTTTTAAGATTCCATTTCAACTCCCTTATTGGTTTATAAGCTATCATTGTTTATTTTGTTATTTTAGGGTTTGCTTAAGAGTTTATAGTATACATTTTTAACTTATTACAGGCTACTTTCATGCAGCATTATACCACTTCACATATAGTGAAATAACTTTACAATAGTATACTTCAATTTCTTCCCTCCTGGGGACGAATAAAAACCAAATAGGAAGGGGCGCCTGAGTGGCTCAGTCAGTTAAGCGACTGCCTTTGGCTCAGGTCATGATCCCAGGGTCCTGGGATCGAGTCCCGCATCAGGCTCCCTGCTCGGCGGGGAGCCTGCTTCTCCCTCTCCCTCTGCCTGCCTCTCTGCCTACTTGTGCTCTCTCTCTCTCTGTCAAATAAATAGATAAAATCTTAAAAAAAAAAAAAACCAAATAGGAAGATAACAGACTTACACCTAACCTAACCAAGGGTTAAATGTAAATGATTCAAACACTCCAATTAAAGGGCAGAGATTGTCAGGCTGGATTAAAATGTACTGCTAAGAAGAAACACACTTTGAATATAAAAACACAAAGAGTTTAAAAATGAAAGGATGGTGGGGCGCTTGGGTGGCTCAGTCGTTGGGCATCTGCCTTCGGCTGGGGTTGTGATCCCAGGGTCCTGGGACTGAGCCCCTCATCAGGCTCCCTGCTTGGCAGGAAGCCTGCTTCTCCCTCTCCCACTCCCTCTGCTTGTGTTCCCTCTCTCACTGTATCTCTTTCTGTCAAATAAATAAAATCTTAAAAAAAAAAAAATCCTAGAGGAGAACACAGGCAGTAACCTCGTTGATGTGGTCCATAGCAACTTCTTACTAGATATTTCTCTTGAGGCAAGGGAAACAAAAGCAAAAATAAAATGTTGGGACTTCATCAAAATATAAAGCTTCTGCACAGCGAGGGAAACAATCAACAAAACTAAAAGGCAACCTTTGGAATGGGAGACTATATTTACAAATGACATATCTGATATTTTGGATACTAACCCTTTAGTTAGTTTAGATATGTAGTTAGATTTTTAGTTTATTATTATTTAGTTAGATATTAGTAGTTGGATACTAAAGGGTTAGTATCCAAAATATATAAAGAACTTATAAAACTGAACATTATGTCTTCTTTGTAAACAAGGGATTACTGAAATTTAATACACAAAGCAATAAAACAAGTTAGTTTAAAAATCTTTATTTTAGGGGTGCCTGGGTGGCTCAGTCGGTTAAGCGGCTGCCTTCAGCTCAGGTCATGATCCCAGGGTCCTGGGATCGAGCCCTATGTCAGGCTCCCTGCTCAGCGGTGAGCCTGCTTCTTCCTCTCCCTCTGCCTGCCTCTCTGCCTACTTGTTCTCTCTCTCTCTCTCTCTGTCAAATAAATAAATAAAATCTTAAAAAAAATATTTTATAAACAAAAAACTATCATCAGATAAGAAATAGATTTAAATGCTAATCCTGGAGTTTGTTTAAATACATTATATATATTTTTTCTTTTGGACATTGTTTTGTTTAATTTCAAACCTTGAAACAGTCATTCCAAAATGTTGGCTTGAAATCTTATCAATAATTGTACTTAAGTAATGTTCATCTAATTTTTTTTGAGTTGGGGAAGGGGCAGAGGGAGAGGGTGAGAGAGAGAATGTCAAGCAGGCTCCATGCCCAGAGTGAAACCCCACTTGGGGCCCTATCTCATGACCCTGAGATCATGACCTGAGCCAAAATGAAGTCACACTCAACAGACTGAGCCATCCAGGGGCCCCTCATTTAATTTTTACTGAATTTTAAGTTCATATAACCAATAGTAAGGTCTCTTTAAGAATTAAAAAATAGAAGTTAAGATTGCAACTTTTTGTGGTACAGCATTTATTGCTATCAATTAAGCAAATATTACTAAAGAATTTTTCTGCTAAAAAATCCACAGAATGATATACCAGAAAATGACAACCCAAATTGAAAATCTATGTTCAATATCAGTTACATATAAATACAGATAACAGTTGGTTAACTTGTCAGTTTTTCAACTCAACTGAATTTCTAGAGAGGTGTCAAAGGCCTGTATCCTTTTTAAAAATTATTTAAAAGTTTATTGAGATATAACTCATATACCACAAAGTCACCCTTTTATTTATTTTATTTTTTAATTTTTAAATTCTATTATTATTTTTTTAACATACAATGTTATTTTAGTTTCAGGTATCAACAACTATACTTCACTCAGTGCTCATCACAATAAGTGTACTCTTAATCCCCTTCCCCTATTTCACTTATTCCCCTTCCCTACCTCTCCTCTGGTAACCATTAGTTTGTTCTCTGTATTTGATTCTTTTTTTTTTTTGGTTTGTCTCTTTTTTTCTTTGTTCATTTGTTTTGTTTCTTAAATTCCATATATGTGTGAAATCATATGGTATTTGTCTTCCTCTGACTGACTTATTGCACTTAGCATTATACCCTCTAGATCCATCCATGTCATTGGAAATGGCAAAATCTCTTTTATCTTTTTTATGGCTGAGTAATACACACCCACCCCATATTTCCTTTATCCATTCATCTATCAATAGACGCTTGGATTGCTTCCATAATTTGGCTATTGTAAATAATGCTGCAATAAACATAGAAATGCATATGTCTTTTTGAATTAGTGTTTTCTTTTCTTTTCTTTTTTTTTTTTTTTGGTAAATACCCAGTCGTAGAATTACTAGATCATGTGGTAATTCTATCTTTAACTTTTTGAGGAACCTCCCTTCTGTTTTCCACAGTGGCTGCACCACTTGGCTTTACCACCAACAGTGCACTAAGGTTCCTTTTTCTCCACATCCTCAAAAACACTTGTCATTTCTCCTGTTGTTGATTTTAGCCATTCTGACAGGTGTGCGGTGATCTCTCATTGTCATTTTGATTTGCATTTCCCTGATGATAAGTGAAGTTGAGCATCTCTTCATGTGTCTGTTGGCCATCTGTGTGTCTTCTTTGGAGAAATATCTGTTCATGTCTTCTGCCCATTTTTAATTGGATTATTTGGGGGTTTTGGTGTTGAGTTGTGTTAAGATATTTATATATTTGGATACTAACCCTTTATTGAATCTGTCATTTGTAAATATCTTCTCCTATTCAGTAGGTTGTATTTTAGTTTATTGGTTGTTTATTTGCTGTGCAGAAGCTTTTTATTTTGATATTGTTCCAATAGATTAGTTTTGCTTCCCTTGCCTCAGGAGATATATCTAGAAAAATGTAGTTATGGCTGATATTAGAGAAATTACTGCCTGTGTTCTCTTCTAGGATTTTAAGGGTCTCACATTTAGGTCTTTAAATCCATTTTGAGTTTATTTTTGTATATGGTGTGAGAAAGTGGTCCAGTTTCACTTTTTTGCATGTTGCTGTCCAGTTTTCCCAACACAATTTGTTGAAGAGATTCTTTTTCCCATTACATATTCTTGCTTCCTTTGTTATAGATTAACTGACCACATAAGCATAAATTTATTTCTGGCCTCTCTATTCTGTTCCATTGATCCATGTGTCTGTTTTTGTGACAGTACCATACTGTTTTGATTACTACAACTTTGCATATCTTGAAATCTGGGATTGTGATACCTCCAGTTTGTTGTTCTTTTTCAAGATTGCTTTGTCTATTTGGGGTCTTTTGTGGTTCCATACAAATTTTAGGATTATTTGTTCTAGTTCTGTGAAAAATGCTGTTGGTAGTTTGATACGGATTGCATTAAGTCTGTAGATTGCTTTGGGTAGTATAGACATTTCAACAATATTTGTTCTTCCAATCCGTGAGTGTGGATATCTTTCTGTTTGTGTCATTTTCAATTTCTTTCATCAGTGTTTTTAGTTTTTAGAGTTCAGGCCTTTCACTTCCTTGGTTAAGTTTATTCCTAGGTATTTTATTATTTTTGGTGTGATTATAAATGGGATTGTTTCCTTAATTTCTCTTTATGCTACTCCATCATTGGTGTATAGAAATGCAACATATTTCTGTATATTGATTTTGTATCCTGTGACCTTACTGAATTTATTTATCAATTTTAGTAGTTTTTTGATAGAGTCTTTGGAGGTCTCTATTTATAGTATCATGTCATCCATATATAGCGGAGGTTTTACTTCTTCATTACCAACTTGGATGCCTTTTATTTCTTTTTGTTGTCTAATTGCTGTGGCTAGGACTTCCAGTATTATATTGAATAAAAGTGGTGAGAGTGGACCTTTTTGTCTTGTTCCTGATCTTAGGGGAAAAGCTCTCAGTTTTTCCCCATTGAGTATGATGTTAGCTGTGGGTTTTTCATATAAGGCCTTTATTATGATGAGGTGTGTCCTCTCTAAACCTACTTTATTAAGGATTTTTATCATGAATTGTACTTTCTCAAATGCTTTTCTGTATCTGTTGGATTGATCCTATGGTTTTTGTCCTTACTCTTGTTGATGTGGTGTATGACATTGATTGAGTTGTGAATATTGAACCACTCTTGCATCTTGGGAATAAATCCCATTTGGTTATGGCGAATGATTTTTTTTAACGTATTGTTGGATTCAGTTTGCTAATATTTTGTTAAAGATTTTTGCGTCTGTGTTCATTAGAGATATTGGCCTGTAGTTCTCTTTTTTTGTAGTGTCTTAACTGGCTTTGGTATCAGGGTAGTGCTGGCCTCATAGAATGAATTTGGAAGCTTTCCTTCTTCTTCTGTTTTTTGAATAGTTTGAGAAGAGGTGTTAACTCTTCTTTAAATGTTTGGCACAATTCACCTATGAAGCCATGTGGTCCTGAACTTTTGTTTGTTGGGAGTTTTTTGGTTATTGATTCAGTTTCATTGCTGGTAATTGGTCTGTTCAAATTTTCAATTTCTTCCTGATTAAGTTTTGGGAGGTTATATGTTTCTGGGAATTTATCCATTTCTTCTAGATTGCTCAATTTGTTGTTATATAATTTTTCATAATATTCTCTTACAATTTCTGTGGTGTCGGTTGTTTCTCATCTTTCATTTCTGATTTTGTTTATTTGAGTTCTCTCTCTTCTTTTTGTTGAGTCTGGATAAAGGTTTATCAATTTTGTTGATCTTTTCAAAGAAACAGCTCCTGGGTTCATTGATCTATTCTATTGGGGTTTTTTTAGTTTCTATTTTATTTATTTCTTCTTTTTAATTATTTTTTTTCTTTTCAAGTTTTTATTTAAATTCTAGCTAGTTAACATATATGGTAAAATTGGTTTCAGAGTAGAATTTAGTGATTTATCACTTACATATAACACCTAGTGCTCTTCAAAGCAAGTGTCCTCCTTAATACCTATCACCCATTTAGGGTCCCAGCCACCTTCCTCCATTTACCCTCAGTTTGTTCTCTGTAGTTAAGAGTTTCTTATGGTTTGCTTCTCTTGCTCCTTTTTTTTTCTTCTCTTCTCGTATGTTCATCTGTTTCTTTATCTTTTTTTTTTTTTTTTTTTTGGTCCCTGATAAGACATTTACTTGTTATGTAGTAGCATTTCTTTTTATTTATTTTTGAGGAACAATTTTTTAAAAAATTTTATTATGTTATGTTAATCACCATACATTACATTATTAGTTTTTGATGTAGTGTACCATGATTCATTGTTTGCATATAACACCCAGTTCTCCATTCAATACATGCTCTCTTTTTTTTTTTTTTGAGGATGTTCACTCTTTTTTTTTTTTTTATGTTATGTTAGTCACCATACAGTACATCATTAGTTTTTGATGTGGTGATCCACGATCCATTGTTTTCATATAACACCCAGTGCTCCATGCAGTATGTGCCCTCCTTAATACCCATCACCAGGCTAACCAGTCCC
>NW_022589716.1:8999361-9000029 GCF_004348235.1 Phoca vitulina
TTTTTCCCTTCCTTCTCCTAATGTCCTCCATGCTATTCTTTATGTTCCACAAATAAGTGAAACCATATGATAATTGACTTTCTCTGCTTGACTTATTTCACTTAGCATAATCTCCTCCAGTCCCATCCATGTTGATGTAAAAGTTGGGTATTCATCCTTTCTGATGGCTGAATAATATTCCATTGTATATATGGACCACATCTTCTTTATCCATTCATCTGTTGAAGGGCATCTCGGCTCTTTCCACAGTTTGGCTATTGCGGACATTGCTGCTATGAACATTGGGGTACATATGGCCCTTCTTCTCACTACATCTGTGTCTTTGGGGTAAATACCCAGTAGTGCAATTGCTGGGTCATAGGATAGCTCTATTTTTAAATTTTTGAGGAGCCTCCACAGTGTTTTCCAAAGTGGCTGTACCTACTTGCATTCTCAACAACAGTGGAAGAGGGTTCCCCTTTCTCCACAACCTCTCCACATTTGTTGTTTCTCTCCCTGTCCATTTTGGCCATTCTAACTGGTGTAAGGTGGTATCTCAATGTGTTTTGATTTGGATTTCCCTGATGGCTAATGATGATGAACATTTTTTCATGTGTCTGTTAGCCATTTGTATGTCTTCTTCAGAGAAGTGTCTTTTCATATCTTCTACCCACTTCTTTTTTTTTTTT
>NW_022589716.1:9005029-9043296 GCF_004348235.1 Phoca vitulina
ATGTTTGGTAGAATTCCCCAGGGAATCCATCAGGCCCTGGACTCTTGTTTTTTGGGAGGTTTTTGATCACTGCTTCAATCTCGTTACTGGTTATTGGCCTATTCAGGTTGTCAATTTCTTCCTGTTTCAGTCTTGGCAGCTTATAGGTTTCCAGGAAGGCCTCCATTTCATCCAGATTGCTCAGTTTATTGGCATATAGTTGTTGATAATAATTTCTAATAATTGTTTCTATTTCCTTGGTGTTAGTCGTGATCTCTCCCCTTTCATTCATAATTTTATTAATTTGGGTCCTTTCTCTTTTCTTTTGGATAAGTCTGGCCAGTGGTTTATCGATCTTATTAATTCTTTCAAAGAACCAACTTCTAGTTTCGTTGATCTGATCTACTGTGTTTCTGGTTTCTAATTCATTGATTTCTGCTCTAATTTAATTATTTCTCTTCTAGTGCATGGCTTAGGCATCATTTGTTGCCTTTTCTCTAGTTCTTTAAGGTGTAGAGTTAGTTGGTGAATTCAGGATTTTTCTATTTTTGAGTGAGGCTTGGATGGCTATGTATTTCCCCCTTAGGACCGCCTTTGCAGTATCCCATAGGTTTTGGACCGATGTGTTTTTGTTCTCATTGATTTTCATGAATTGTTTAAGTTCTTCTTTGATTTCCTGTTTGACCCAAACATTCTTGAGCAGAGTGGTCTTTAGCTTCCACGTGTTTGAATTTCTGCCAAATTTTTTCTTGTGATTGATTTCCAGTTTTAGAGCATTGTTGTTTGAGAATATGCAGGGAATAATCTCAATCTTTTGGTATCGGTTGAGACCTGATTTGTGACCCAGTATATGGTCTATTCTGGAGAAAGTTCCATGTGCGCTCGAGAAGAATGAGTATTCTGTTGTTTTAGGGTGGAATGTTCTGTAAATATCTTTGAGGTCCATCTGGTCCAGGGTATCATTCAAAGCTCTTGTTTCCTTGTTGATTTTCTGCTTAGATGATCTGTCCATTGCTGAGAGTGGAGTCTTGAGGTCTCCTACAATTAACGTATTGTTATCAATATGACTCTTTATTTTGGTTAACAGTTGGCTTATGTAGATGGCTGCTCCCATGTTGGGGGCATAGATATTTACAATTGTTAGATCTTCTTGTGGGATAGACCCTTTAAGAATGATATAGTGTCCTTTTGTGTCTCATTACCGACTTTAGTTTAAAATCTTATTTGTCTGATATAAGAATTGCTACCCCAGCTTTCTTTTGAGGTCCGCTGGCATGGAAGATGGATCTCCATCCCTTCACTTTCAGTCTGGATGTATCTTTAGGTTCAAAATGAGTCTCTTGTAGACAGCATATGGATGGGTCCTGTCTTTTTATCCAGTCTGCAACCCTGTGCCGTTTTATGGGAGCGTTTAGGCCATTCACGTTGAGAGTGATTATTGAAAGATATGAATTAATTGTCATCATGTTGCCTGTGAAGACGTTGTTTTTATAGATTGTCCCTGTAAATTTCTGTTGTAGATCACTCTTGGGGTCTTTCTCCTTTTATAGAACCCCCCTTAATATTTCTTGCAGGGCCGGCTTAGTGGTCACATATTCTTTGAGCTTCTGCCGGTCGTGGAAGCTCTGCATCGCTCCATCCATTCTAAATGAGGGCCTTGCCGGATAAAGTATTCTTGGCTGCATGTTCTTCTCATTTAGTACCCTGAATATGTCTTGCCAGGCCTTTCTGTCTTGCCAGGTCTCTGTGGATAGGTCTGACGTTATTCTGATGTTCCTCCCTCTGTACGTAAGGAATCTCTTCCCCCTAACTGCCCTTAGGATGGTTTCCTTGGTTCTAAGATTTGCAAGTTTTACTATTACATGCTGGGGTGTTGGCCTGTTTTCCTTGATCTTGGGAGGGGTCCCCTCTGCCTCTAGGTTGCGAATGTTTGTTTCATTCCCCAGATTAGGGAAGTTCTCAGCTACGATTTGCTCAAATACATCTTCTAGCCCTCTCTCTCTCTCCACTCCCTCTGGGATTCCAATTATTCTGACATTGGAATGCTTCATGATGTCACTTATTTCTCTGATTCTATTTTCATGGAGTCTGAGTTGTTTTTCCCTGGCCTCCTCTTTTCCCTTTTTATCTATTATATTGTCTTCCAGGTCGCTTATTCGCTCTTCTGCCTCAGTTACGCTAGCTGTTAGATTATCTAGATTGGATTGGATCTCATTGATAGCATTTTTAAGTTCTGCCAATTCACCTCTTATATCTGCCCTTAGAGACTCTATGTTGCCATTAATGGATTTCTCCATTCTGGCCACTGTCTTCACAATTGCTAGCCTGAATTCCATCTCCAACATCTTGGTTATGTCTGTATCCATTTGTAAATCTGCAGCATAGGTCATAATCTCTGAGCCTTTTCTATTTTGGGGGCTCCTCCTCCTAGTCATTCTGTTGATGGTGTTTGAGGGAATGTATAGAGTCCAAATTATTGACCAGAACCCAAGCAAGATGCACCTGTTTTCTTGGGACCTTAGGGTTGCTGGCCTCTTGTTTTCCCAGCCTGTCTTCTGCGGGAGGGGCCTGCCATGCTGTTACTCAGGCAACCCCGTTTGGGCGGTGTTGCCCTGCTCCTCTGTGGCGGGGGATGGGCTCAGCGGGAATCAGTTTTTGGGGCTTTTGCTCTCTGGCGGCTTTCCCTGGTGGTTTTCTGCATCTCCTCCGCGAGTGAAAGCAGAAGAGACCATTTCCAACCCTCTGCCTCAGAGCATAGATATCGCAGTCTGTTCTTCAGTGAGCTCTCCAGGCCACACCGTCTCCGTTTCTGCCCGTGCTTCTATAAACTGCAGCGGCCTGGGTTGTGCGCCTCTCCGCAGCGCTTCCAGTCCTGCCTCCCGGTCGGGGCACATCTCTGCCCTTTGTGCTTCTGAAACCGCCAGCCCTTCCCAGTTCGCAGGCTCGCAACCCCGCCGCTCCGGGTTTCCCTCCCGGGGACTGCAGTTCAGTTGCAGTTCGCAGGCGCGACCCCGCCGCTCTAGGTTTCCACCCTGGGGGCTGCCCTAAAGTCCTTTCCCTGCCGCTAAGGGTCTGCGAGTCTGTGCCCCGTCCGCAGCGCGCGAGGCTGTCACTCACCGGTGGTGTAGGATCCCCATGGCCAGGCACCCTCCCGCTGCCGTTTATCCTTGATATCTGCCCACGGAATCACGGCTCCCCGCTTCCTACCTCCAAACCAACCGCCTGCAATATTCTGTTTGTAGAGATCCAGATCTTCTTATATCTCAGGCTGGTTTCGTGGGTGCTCAGAGTGGTCTGGTAGATATCCAGCTCAATTCCGGGGACCAGTTGAAATAGGGTCCCCTACTCCTCTGCCATCTTTCCTCCTCCCAGGATGTTCACTCTTGCCTTATCTCACATGCCCTTTTTAATACCCATCACTAGGCTAACCCATCCCCCCACCCCCATCTGTTTCTGATAAAGGGTTAGTATCCAAAATCTATAAAAAGCTTATCAAATTCAATATCCAAAATATAAATAATCCAGTTAAGAAATGGGCAGAAGACATGAACAGAAATTTTTCTGAAGACACATGAAAAGATGCTCAACATCACTCATCATCAGGGAAATACAAATCAAAACCATGATAAGATACCACCTCACACTGGTCAGAATGGCCAAAATTAACAACTCAGGAAACAACAGGTGTTGGTGAGGATGCAGAGAAAGGGGAACCCTCTTACACTATTGGGAATACAAACTGGTGCAGCCATTCTGGAAAACAATATGGAGGTTCCTCAAAAAGTTAAAAATAGAACTACCCTATGACTCAGCAATTGCACTACTAGGTATTTACCCAGAGGATACAAAAATACAGATTCAAAGGGGCACATGCATTCTGATGTTTATAGCAGCACTATCAACAATAGCCAAACTATGGAAAGAGCCCATATGTCCATTGACTGATGAATGGATAAAGAAGTTGTGGTAATATATTTGCAATCAATGGAATATCACTCCACCACCAAAAGGAATGAAATCTTGCCGTTTGCAACAACATGGGTGGAGCCAGAGAGTATTATGCTAAGCGAAATAAGTCATTCAGGGAAAGACAAATACCATATGATTTCACTCATATGTGGGATTTCGAAAACAAAAAAGATGAACTATTTCATTTATTACTTTTTTCATTTCATTTATTTCTGCTCTTATCTATTATTTCCTTCCTTCTACTGGTTTGGGGTTTTGCTTATTCTTTTTCTAGCTCCTTTAGGTGTAAGGTTAGGTTGTTTACTTGAAATTTTTCTTACTTCTTGAGGTAAGCCTGTATTGCTATAAACTTCCCTATTAGAACAGCTTTTGCTGCATCCTCAAGATTTTGAACTGTTGTGTTTTCATTTTCATTTGTCTTCGTGTATTATTTAATTTCCTCTTTGATTTCTCTGTTGACTCATTCATTGTTTAACAGCATATCATTTAACCCCCATGTGTTTGTGGTCTTTCCAGATTTTTTCCTATGGTTGATTTCTAGTTTTATAAGATAAGAATGGAGGTATGGTGTGACTTCAGTCTTTTTGAATTTATTTAGACTTGTTTTGTGGCCTAACATGTGATCTGTTCTGGAAAACGTTCCATGTACTTGAAAGAATGTGTATTGCACTGTTTTAGGGTGGAATGTTTTGAATATATCTGTTAGATCCATCTCTAATGTGTCATTCAGAGTCACTGTTCCTTGTTGATTTTCTATTTGGATGATGTATCCATTGGTGTAAGTGGGGTGTTAAAGTCCCTTACTATTATTGTATTACATTGATTATTTCTTTTATGTTTGTTATTGGCTTTATTTGGGTGCTCCCATGTTGGATGCATGAAGATCTACAATTGTTATATGTTCTTGTTGGATTGTTCCCTGTATGATTATTTAGTATCCTTCTCCTTTTCTTGTTACAGTCTTGGTTTTAGTGTCTTTTGTCTGATATAAATATTGCTACCGTGGCTTTCTTTTTACTTCATTTGCATGATAAACACTTTCCATCCTTTCACTTTAAATCTGTATGTGTCTTTAGGTCTAAATAAGTCTCTTGTAGGGAGAATATAGATAAGTCTTGCTTTTTTTTATCCATTTTGTCACCCTGTATTTTTTGATTGGAGTGTTTAGACCATTTACATTCAAAGTAATTATTGATAAGTATGTATTTATTACAATTTTGTTCCTTGTTTTATGGTTGTTTTGTAGTTTTTCTCTGTTCCTTTTTTCTTGTTCTGTCATGTTTTGCTGGCTCTCTTTAGTGATATACTTAGAGTCCTTTCTATTTTGTGCATATCTATTCCTGGTTTTTTTTTTTCCATTTTTCAAATGAATTTTTAATATAAATTTAAGGTCACATAGACATATTTTAGCATATTAAAGAAATAGTTTAGTAATTATTTTTGTTATTTATTTTTTTATTATGTTAGTCACCATATAGAACATCATCAGTTTTTTTTTTTCAGCAATAAAAAGACACAATTTATTGATACATGCAACAACAAATATCTCAAAATAATAATACTGAGTGAAAGGAGCTAAATCAAAAAATGCTCCATGATTCTATTTATATGAAATATTCTAGAAAATACAAACTAATCTATACTGACAGAAAGTCAGAATGTAAGACGGGAAAAAAACAAACTTCGTAAATGATACATATACATTCATTCTCTTGGTTGTGTTAAAGATTTTATGGAAGTACACATATGCCATCCAAATTGTGTATTTTCAATATATGCTTTATTATACCTCAATGAAAAACACATGTAAATAAATAATTCCAGAACTCTGAGAACTTAAAATATTTGATCTTTTGTGTGTGTGTGTGTTTTATCATGTTATGTTAATCACCATACATTACATCATTAGTTTTTGATGTAGTGTTCCATGATTCATTGTTTGCGCATGACACCCAGTGCTCCATGCAGTATGTGCCCTCTTTAATACCCATCACCAGGCTAACCCATCCCCCCACCCCCTCCCCTCTGGAACCCTCAGTTTGTTTCTCAGAGTCCATCGTCTCTCATGGTTCGTCTCCCCCTCCGATTTCCCCCCCTTCATTTTTCCCTTCCTGCTATCATCTTCTTCTTCTTTTTTTTTTTTAACATATAATGTATTATTTGTTTCAGAAGTACAGGTCTGTGATTCAACAGTCTTACACAATTCACAGTGCTCACCATAGCACATACCCTCCCCAATGTCCATCACCCAGCCACCCCATCCCTCCCACCGCCCACCACTCCAGCAACCCCATCCCTCCCACTGCCCACCACTCAGTTTGTTTCCTGAGATTAAGAATTCCTCATATCAGTGAGGTCATATGATACATGTCTTTCTCTGATTGACTTATTTTGCTCAGCATAATACCCTCCAGTTCCATCCAAGTAGTTGCAAATGGCAAGATTTCATTCCTTTTGATGGCTGCATAACATTCCATTGTATATATATACCACATCTTTATCCATTCATCTGTCGATGGACATCTTGGCTCTTCCCATAGTTTGGTTATTGTGGACATTGCTGGTATAAACTTCGGGGTGCACGTACCCCTTCAGATCCCTACATTTGTATCTTTGGGGTAAATACCCAGTAGTGCAATTGCTGGATCGTATGGTAGCTCTATTTTCAACTTTTTGAGGAACCTCCATACTGTTTTCCAGAGTGGCTGCACCAGCCTGCATTCCCACCAACAGTGTAGGAGGGTTCCCCTTTCTCCGCATCCCGCCAACATCTGTCATTTCCTGACTTGTTAATTTTACCCATTCTGACTGATGTGAGGTGGTATCTCATTGAAGTTTTGATTTGGATCTCCCTGATGCCGAGTGATGTTGAGCACTTTTTCATGTGTCTGTTGGCCATTTGGATGTCTTCTTTGGAAAAATGTCAGTTCATGTCTTCTGCCCATTTCTTGATTGGATCATTTGTTCTTTGGGTGTTGAATTTGATAAGTTCTTTATAGATTTTGGATACTAGCCCTTTATCTGATATGTCATTTGCAAATATCTTCTCCCATTCTGTCAGTTGTCTTTTGGTTTTGTTGACTGTTTCTTTTGCTGTGCAAAAGCTTTTTATCTTGATGAAGTCCCAATAGTTCATTTTTGTCCTTGCTTCCCTTGCCTTTCGCGATGTTTCTAGGAAGAACCTGCTGTGGCTGAGGTCGAAGAGGTTGCTGCCAGTGTTCTCCTTTAGGATGTTGATGGACTCCTGTCTCACATTTAGGTCTTTCAACCATTTTGAGTCTATTTTTGTGTGTGGTGTAAGGAAATGGTCCAGTTTCATTCTTCTGCATGTGGCTGTCCAATTTTCCCAACACCATTTGTTGAAGAGACTCTTTTTTCCATTGGACATTCTTTCCTGCTTTGTCAAAGATGAGTTGACCATTGAGTTGAGGGTCCATTTCTGGGCTGTCTATTCTGTTCCATTGATCTATGTGTCTGTTTTTGTGCCAGTACCATACTGTCTTGACGATGACAGCTTTGTAATAGAGCTTGAAGTCCAGACTTGTGATGCTGCCAGCTTTGCTTTTCTTTTTCAACATTCCTGTGGCTATTCGGGGTCTTTTCTGGTTCCATACAAATTTTAGGATTATTTACTCCATTTCTTTGAAAAAAGTGGATGGTATTTTGATGGGGATTGCATTGAATGTGTAGATTGCTCTAGGTAGCATTGACATTTTCACAATATTTGTTCTTCCAATCCATGAGCATGGAACATTTTTCCATTTCTTTGTGTCTTCCTCAATTTCTTTAATGAGTATTTTATAGTTTTCTGAGTACAGATCCTTTGCCTCTTTGGTTGGATTTATTCCTAGGTATCTTATGGTTTTGGGTGCCATTGTAAATGGGATCGACTCCTTAATTTCTCTTTCTTCTGTCTTGTTGTTGGTGTATAGGAATGCCACTGATTTCTGTGCATTGATTTTATATCCTGCCACTTTACTGAATTCCTGTATGAGTTCTAGCAGTTTTGGGGTGGAGTCCTCTGGGTTTTCCACATAAAGTATCATATCATCTGCAAAGAGTGAGAGTTTGACTTATTCTTTGCCGATTCGGATGCCTTTTATTTCTTTTTGTTGTCTGATTGCTGTGACTAGGACTTCTAGTACTGTGTTGAATAGCAGTGGTGATAGTGGACATCCCTGCCGCGTTCCTGACCTCAGGGGGAAAACTCTCAGTATTTCCCCATTGAGAATGTTATTTGCTGTGGGTTTTTCTAGATGGCTTTTATGATATTGAGGTATGTACCCTCTATCCCTATACTCTGAAGACTTTTGATCAAGAAAGGATGCTGTACTTTATGCTTTTTCTGCATCTATTGAGAGGATCCTATGGGTCTTGTTCTTTCTTTTATTAATGTATTGTATCACCTTGATTGATTTGCGGATGTTGAACCAACCTTGCAGCCCAGGGATAAATCCCACTTGGTCGTGGTGAATAATCCTTTTAATGTACTGTTGGATCCTATTGACTAGTATTTTGCTGAGAATTTTTGCATCCATCTTTATCAAGGATATTGGTCCTTAATTCTCCTTTTTATGGGGTCTTTTGGTATCAAGGGAATGGTAGCCTCATAAAACGAGTTTGGAAGTTTTCCTTCCATTTTTCTTTTTTGGAACAGTTTCAGAAGAATAGGTATTAATTCTTCTTTAAATGTTTGGTAGAATTCCCCTGGGAAGCCATCTGGCCCTGGGCTCTTGTTTGTTGGGAGATTTTTGATTACTGCTTCAATTTCCTTGCTGGTTATGGGTCTGTTCAGGTTTTCTATTTCTTCCTGGTTCAGTTTTGGTAGTTGATACATCTCTAGGAATGCATTCATTTCTTCCAGATTATCTAATTTGCGGGCATATAGTTGCTCATAATACGTTCTTATAATTGTTTGTATTTCTTTGGTGTTGGTTGTGATCTTTCCTCTTTCATTCATGATTTTATTTATTTGGGTCATTTCTCTTTTCTTTTTGATAAGTCTGGCCAAGTGTTTATCAATCTTGTTAATTCTTTCAAAGAACCTGCTCCTAGTTTCGTTGATCTGTTCTGTTCTTTTGGTTTCTATTTCATTGATTTCTGCTCTGATCTTTATTATTTTTCTTCTCCTGCTGGGTTTAGCAGGTTTATTTGCTGTTCTTTCTCTAGCTCCTTTAGGTGTAGGGTTAGGTTGTGTATTTGAGACCTTTCTTGTTTCTTGAGAAAGGCTTGTATTGCTATATACCTTCCTCTTAGGACTGCCTTTGCTCCATCCCAAAGATGTTGAACAGTTGTGTTTTCATTTTCATTTGTTTCCATGAATTTTTTTAATTCTTCTTTAATTTCCTGGTTGATGCATTCATTCTTTAGTAGGATGCTCTTTAGCCTCCATGTATTTGAGTTCTTTCTGACTTTCCTCGTGTGATTGAGTTCTAGTTTCAAAGCATTGTGGTCTGAAAATATGCAGGGAATGATCCCAGTCTTTTGGTAGTAGTTGGGACTTGATTTGTGACCTAGGATGTGATGTATTCTGGAGAATGTTCCATGGGCACTAGAGAAGAATGTGTATTCTGTTGCTTTGGGATGGAATGTTCTGAATATATCTGTGAAGTCCATTTGGTCCAGTGTGTCATTTAAAGTCTTTATTTCCTTGTTGATCTTTTGCTTAGACAGACCGTCATTAGTTTTTGATGTAGTGTTCCATGATTCATTGTTTGTGTATAACACCCAGTGCTCCATGCAATACGTGTACTCCTTAATACCCATCACTGGGCTAACCCATCCCCCCAATGCCTCCCCTCCTAAACCTTCAGTTTGTTTCCCGGAGTCCATAATCTCTCATGGTTTGTCTCCCCTCTGATTCCCCGCCCCCCTTCATTTTCCCTTCCTTCTCCTTATGTCCTCCATGCTATTCCTTATGTTCCACAAATAAGTGAAACCATATGATAATTGACTTTCTCTGCTTGACTTATTTCACTTAGCATAATCTCCTCCAGTTCCATCCATATTGATGCAAAAGTTGGGTATTCATCCTTTCTGATGTATATATGAACCACATCTTCTTTATCCATTTTAGGATAAAGAGCATCTCGGTTTAAGGGCATCTCGATTCTTTCCAGTTTGGCTATTGTGGACATTGCTGCTCTGAATATTGGGGTGCATGTGGCCCTTCTTTTCACTACATCTGTGTCTTTGGGGTAAATGCCCTGTAGTGCAATTGCTGGGTCAAAAGGTAGGCACCTCCACACTGTTTTCCAATGTGGCTGTATGAACTTGCATTCACACCAACAATGTAAGAGGGTTCCCCTTTCTCCACAACCTCTCCAACGTTTGTTGTTTCTTACCTTGTCAATTTTTTAAGCCATATCGGTTTTTCAGGCCTATATATTTTTAATGTTTCATATTTCATTTGAGAACAGTGCCTTGTAGAGATGGAGTTAATCTGACTTTATAAGTCCTTCATTACTTCATTTAAGAGTGATGACTTTCTTTATAGGTCATTCTGTCTTATCCTTCATGTCTCTGCTGATGTTATTGTCTCAGCCACAGTCTCATGGTCACCATATTTAAAATTATAAATGTTCCCTCTCACACTCCTCATTTCCCAATCCTGCTTTTTCACTGTAGTTTCACCTCTGGGATAGTATATATTCTACTCATGTAATATTTTTTTTCTTTATATTGTAATGGAAGGTTCATGGAAGAAGGGATTTTAAAAAAATTTTTGTTTTGTGCATTGGTGTAACCCCAGTATCTAAAATGGTGCTTGGCACATTGTGGGTCCTTAGTAAATATTTGATGAGTTAATGAATACCTTTGTTGTCAGAATTTCCCGGAGAAGCATCTATTTTGAATCTGTTAATTAAAATCATGTAAAATTGCTGATATTTGATTATTTGGACCTAATAAAATGACAGTTTCTTATTCAACCTAGTAAAATAATTGGTAATTTGGCTATCCACATGAAATATCACTAAATAAGAATTTTTCTAAGACAACTTTTAGTTTATTTATTGTCAATAACAGAATCACATGATACTGTTATATAGATGCACTCTTGATATGAATGATTTTGAGATTTTTAAGATCACTATTAATAGGATTCTTGTTTTTTGTTACTTAAAATTTTTTTCTCATTTCTTCCACACACAATATAAGGAATGTATTGAAATTATAACAGGTGCATTCTACCTTTTCAACCACCATTGCTTAGTGACACTGTTGCTAACTGAATCTCAGGGTTACTTCTGAGTGATAAATAGTGGACTGGGTCTTAACTGCCTTGTCAATACTTGCTGAAGAATGAACGTTCAAGAAGTACACTTGACCCTTGAACAATGTAGAGGCTAGGGATGCTGACTCCCTGCACAGTGGAAAATTCATGTATAACTTATACTTCCTAAAAATTTTACTACTATCAGCCTATTGTTGACTCGAAGTCTTAACCAGTAACCTAAATAGGTGATTAACTTATATTTTGTGTGTTGTATGTATTATATACTGTGTTCTTATAATAAAGTAAGCTGGATAAAAGAAAATGTTATTAAGAAAATCATAAGGAAGAGAAAATACATTTAATGTACTGTATTTATCAGAAAAAAAAAAAAAAAACCCTGTGTATAAGTGGACCTGTGCAGTTCAAGCCCATGTTGCTCAAGAGTCAGCTGCAGTCACAGAGTAAATTGAGTGTAACAGAAGGCAAAGCTGTCCTCTCCACTCAGTATTGAGGAAGGGGGCCTGCAGGGTGCTCTTTTTGAGAGGCTTCTGTGATGACAGGCCCAGAGCACTCAAAAAGATGGCTCCTTGCACTTCCACTGCCATCATCCAAAAGACAAACCAGCTGTCTCTGTGGAACCCAGTCCAGGACCTGCAGTCTTGCTCTACATTTCAGTTTCTTACTTTTAGTATTTTCAAAAGGAAAAAAAAAAAAAAAAGAAGCCCATGGTCTGACAGAGGATTTTTCTGCTGCCTTAAATGATGACAGTCTAGGGGAAGAAATACTAGAACTGCATGAACATTTTGTTATTCTGTGGCAAAAATAGTACTGATCGGGGGATCCTGCAGAAAATCTAGCTTATTTGATAGCCTTATCTATGTCTCACATTCTTCAGTATTCATCTACTCATTGTATGTGCATTTTGCTGACTGAAGCGTAAAAATGTGAGGAATTAAGAGTACTGAATATTCTGTATCTGGATATATAAAATACAATTATGTGAGAGTCTTGCTTCATGGGTGTTTTCATACATACCCACTATAGTCACAAAGTAAATTTCTATAGCTCCATCCTGGACTTCTGCCATGAATTTCTGACTCGTGTAGCCAACTGTTCACTGTACTTCTCTACTAAATTCCATAGATACTTCAACTCAGCATGTTTAAAACAGCTCCTCCAGTGCTCCCCAGTACAGTCCCCTCAAACGCCTCATGAAGAAACATGGGAATCCTCATTGGCTCCTCCCTTTTCTTCACCCCTTTGAATGATCAAGTTTCATCGTTTCCTAAATACTTCCCAAATCTATCACTTCCTCTCTAGCTGTAACTCCACAGACCTTCACCATTTCTTACCTAGACTTCCTACCTAGTTTTATCGTTCAAGACTCATTCTCTCTTGCATGCTCCATCTCCCTCATCACTTGTATCCACATTCTTCACACTACTACCAGAGTCACTTCCTAAATCATAAGTATGATCATATTATTTCTGATTAAATGCCTCCAGTGGCTTGCTTTCATGTACAGAATGCAGCCCAGGGGCGCCTGGGTGGCTCAGTTGGTTAAGCGACTGCCTTCAGCTCAGGTCATGATCCTGGAGTCCCAGGATCGAGTCCCACATCGGGCTCCCTGCTCGGCAGGGAGTCTGCTTCTCCCTCTGACCCTCCCCCCTCTCATGCTTTCTCTCTCTCAAATAAATAAATAAAATCTTTAAAAAAAAAAAAAAAAAGAATGCAGCCCAGGCTCTGTAACATGGTATACAAGGTGTTTTGAGATTTAGCTCTCCTTCCCTCTCTAGCTTAATATTTTCCTATTTCCCCATAAACACCCAGTGCTCTAAACCATTCTGGAAGATTCCAGTTTCTGGAGGGTGCTAGTTCTTCCACACCTCTACTATCTTTTTCTCCATCCGGTTGATCTCTGCTCCAACACATACCGACTTCTGAGAAACCTTCCCAGGGTTCAGTGCCCAGCTCCCATAGCTGCCTGTCTGAAATAGCACTCATTTTTGTATATCCTAACTTTTTGTTCATTCGTCAGGCCTTGTCACCAACCCTTCTGGACTTTGAGCTTCTTAAAGTCAAGGACTTTTTTCATCTCTTTACAGTGTTTACCACGGGGTTTGGCACATAATAGGTGTTTAGTAAATGTGTGACTTAATGGATGGGCATAATGAAAAAGCAATTGATGAAGTCACATGAGCTCTCTGCTGAACAGTTTATTTACCACTACATGGAGATGTTAGTATTATCTCACAGTGCTGCTGTAATGGTTCTGTGTATTAGGGAACTCATTTGAGCTCTGGGTCTTAACCCCTGCTGCATCTAAGCAGTGACCCTGGGTGAGTCATTTAGCCCTTCCAAACCTCTCATTCTTCATCTGTCAAGTGGAGGAGAGTACAACAATATCTGCCTTCCAGGTTTGTGGTGAAAATTGTAAGAGATGTGTTTTGCAAGAACTTAGCAATGTCTGAAATGTAATTCAGGAATATTGTATATTTTCCTTACTTCATGTTCCCTATTTTTTAATTGCTACTTTCTTTCTCTGTTTTAACATTTGCTCTTGGGAATGCCAAAATCTTTCATTTTCAGTACATGCAAGTACTTAAAAAAATTACAGATTCTTTTCAGGAAAGGTATCTCTCCTTCATCTCTACCTTTTATAGACCCTTTTGAAACTTTTTTTTTTCTGCAAGGAAATATTTTACTTTATCCCTATAAAGCTTATGATTCTTTTATACCACTTTATACCATAGTTATTTCTCTGGGCATACAGTATTTGTGTGCTTTT
The DNA here is from genome assembly GCF_004348235.1 of Phoca vitulina. Classification (NCBI taxonomy): domain Eukaryota; kingdom Metazoa; phylum Chordata; class Mammalia; order Carnivora; family Phocidae; genus Phoca; species Phoca vitulina. Next base: position 9,018,982 of record NW_022589716.1, read on the forward strand.
TTTTTTTTAATTTTATTTTATTATGTTATGTTAATCACCATACATTACATCATTAGTTTTTGATGTAGTGTTCCATGATTCATTGTTTGCGTATAACACCCAGTGCTCCATTCAATACGTGCCCTCTTTAATACCCATCACCAGGCTAACCCATCCCTCTACCCCCCTCCCCTCTGGAACCCTCAGTTTGTTTCTCAGAGTCCATAGTCTCTCATGGTTCATCTCCCCCTCCAATTTCCCCCCCTTCATTTTTCCCTTCCTACTATCTTCTTTTTTTTTCTTTTTTTTTTTTTTTAACATATGGTGTATTATTTGTTTCGGAGGTAAAGGTCTGTGATTCAACAGTCTTACACAATTCACAGCGCTCACCATAGCACATACCCTCCCCAATGTCTATCACCTAGCTATCCCATCCCTATTTGTGTGCTTTTAAAGGCTGGGCCCATTTCAAGGCTTACATTCTCCAAATTAAAAATGGAAGTGTTTTGAAAATTGGATGGTGATGATGCCTGCCCAACTCTAAAAATTTACTTTTAAAAATCATTGAAATGTATGCTTAAAAAAGAGTTTGCGTTTACTCTTTACAGTCATAAATTTACCTTCACCTAAGCCACACAGAGATATATTCTAGGGGTTAGTTTTTTCAACTTGATCTTCTGCACTTTGTTCTGTCTAAACTGGCACTCTGTCCTGCTTTTGAACAGAGGACATATGGCATATATAATTCAGCAATTGATTCTTTTAGGGCATTTGTTTCCTTAGCAGTCATACCGACCACTTTCTAATCTTTTCCACCAAACTCCTGCTGCCCAGGAGTGAATTCCAAATGGCCTGCTTGGGAAGACTTAAAAGAGACTCTAACCTGCATCATCTATTTGTCAGTCTCCTTGTGTAAAAAGAAATTATTCTAGTAACTTTATTCCTTTGAGAGACTTGATAATTTATGAAACCCAGATAATTTTTGAAGGTAGAGGTATGAATAGGAGAGAGACAGTAGTCCCTTCTCATGAATATCTTAAATATCCCAAGAAATGACAGTACTTTAATTTCCCAAATACCCCTATTATCCAAGACAGTGAAAGAAATATAAATAGAATAGAGCCTTTCCAGAAAGACTGGATAATGATGATTTGGAATTAAATTGGGTGGACTGTGAGTTCGTAGGTCAATTCACATCTGTTTTTCAGGATTATGTCGTACATTTCCATGAAAGTATTAAAGGCTTTTGCAAAAATGTTGCAATATAATGATTGCAAGATGGAATGGAATTGCTGGGTTATTACCTATAAAGTAGGCAGATGTCCAACTTTAAAAGACACTGCCAAACAGCTTTCTAAATAGTTAAAGCAATTTATTTTCCTAGCAGCAATGTGTGACAATTCCAGTTGTTCCATGTCTTTTTTTCCATCAAAACTCTTAGTTTTGTCAGTCTTTTTAATTTTAGCCATTCTGTTAAGCATGTATCAGTATTTCGTTGTGATTTTTATTTATTTATTTATTTATTTATTTATTTATTTATTTGTTTGCTTATTTGTTTTCCTACTGAAGTTGAATGTCTTTTCTTCAGATAACTAACTGGCCACTTCAGTTTTGTAAAGTTTCTGGGTTTTTTTGTTTTTTTTTTAAATTTTCTGTTAAATTAAAAAATGTTTTTATTGGAGCGTCTGAGTGGTTCAGTTGGTTAAGCATTGGGCTCTTGATTTCAGCTCAGGTCATGATCTTGGGGTTGTGGGATCGAGCCCCCTGTTGGGCTCTGCACAAGGTGTGGAGCCTGCTTCGGATTCTCTCTCTCCCTCTCCTTCTGCCCCTACCCCCTTCATGCTTGTGCTCTCTCTCTCTCTTTCCCTCTCTAAAAAAATTTTTTTTATTGATTTATAGACATTTTTATTTATCCTGCATAGGAATCCTTTGTCGTATATATTGTTAGAAATATATTACCCTACACTGCAGCCTGTATTTTTAATCTTTTTTTTTTTTAAAGATTTTATTTATTTATTTGACAGAGAGAGAGACAGAGAGAGAGCACAAGTAGGCAGAGTGACAGGCAGATGGAGAGGGAGAAACAGGCTCTCCGCTGAGCAGGGAGCCGGATGTGGGGCTCGATCCCAAGACCCCAGGATCGTGACCTGAGCCGAAAGCAGCCGCTTAACGGACTGAGCCACCCAGGCGCCCCTATTTTTAATCTCTTAATGTTGTTTTTTTTCCTTTTTTTTCTTTTTTTCTTTTTCCCTTAATGTTGTTTTTTAATGAACAGAAATTCTTCACTTCAGCATAGCTAATTTATCAGTCTTTTCCTTTATACTTAGCACTTTTTGTGTCCTGTTTAAGAAATCGTTATCTAACAGAAATTCATGACTATGTTATAATCTAGAAGCTTTACTGTTTACTTTTACTTTCACATTTAAATTTTTGTATCTGGAATTGAATTTTGGTCATGGAAATATGAGGTCAGTTGATCAGGTGACTCAGCACTGCATATCAAAAAGAAAATACTTTCTGATTATATTGCAGTGTTACCTTTGCCACAAATCTCATGACCCTATATGTTTGAGTCTGTTTATAGATTCTATTTTATCCTATTGGTTTATTTATTTATTCTTCTACTAATACAGCATGTCTTAATTAATGTGGACTTACAAGTCTTGATATCTGCTAGTATAAATTCTCCAGAGTCTTTAAGATTTAAGGAATATTTATTTATTTGTTTGTTTGTTTATTTATTCATTCATTTATTTTTTTAAAGATTTTATTTATTTATTCATGAGAGACACAGAGAGAGAGAGAGAGAGAGGCAGAGGGAGAAGCAGGCTCCCAAGGAGCAGGGAGCCCAATGTGGGACTCGATCCCAGGACCCTGGGATCATGACCTGAGCCAAAGGCAGATGCATCTGAGCCACCCAGGCGCCCCTCATTCATTTTATTTTTTATTACGTTCAGTTAGCCAACATATAGTACATCATTAGTTTTTGATGTAGTGTTTAAGGAATATTTAAAAGATTTTCTTGGCTATTGTTGGCCCTTGACATTTCTGCCTAAATTTTAAAATGAGCGTTTCTTAAATTTAAAGAAATGTTAAATTTACTCTTTCCCCCCCTCATTAAATCCCTTCTGTGATTTTGATTGGGATTGTATTTGAACTTGTAGATCATTTCTGGGAGAACTGACATTTTAACAATATTAGGTTTTCCAATCAATGAACATGGTCTATACCTCTTTCATTTATGTCTTTAATTTTTCTCAGCAATGTCTTGTAGTTTTCACGTTAGAGGTCTTACCTACATTTCATTAGCTTTATCCTTAAATATGTGTATTGTTCCTATTATAAGTTAAAATTTTTTAGTTATTTTCCAGTTGTTTGTTAAACTCCATGTGTTTTTGGTAGATTCACTTTGTATTTAGTGACCTCATTAAAGTTATTAGTTGTAATGGTTTACATGTAGATTCTTTTGGTAGTTCTATGCATATATAATAAATCATGTCATTCATGGATAATGACAGTAGAAAATATTTTCTCTTCATGTTAATTTCAGTAGTTTTACTGTAATGTACTTAAGTCCAGTTTTCTTTGTATTCATGCAGATTGGCATTCTTACCACTAGTTGAATCTATGGCTTGATGTCTTTCATTGGCTTTGAAAAATTCTAAGTTTTCAAATATTGCTTCTGTTCCATACTTTTTCTTGCCCATTTTGGACTCCAGTTACATGTACTTACCTTTTTTTTCAGATTTTATTTATTTATTTGAGAGTGAGTGAGAGAGAGAGCACGAGAGGGGTGAGGGTCAGAGGGAGAAGCAGACTCCCCAATGAGCAGGGAGCCTGATGTGTGGGGATTGATCCTGGGACTCCGGGATCATGACCTGAGCTGAAGGCAGACACTGACTTCTGACTGAGCCACCCAGGAGCCCCTCCAGTTACATGTACTTTAGATAAACACACCATCTAGTTAATATATGGTAGCAATGTGTATTTTACGTGTATGAAAATGCACTGCATCTCTTATTTGCTTTTATTTTTTCCTTCTCTCCATGCTCAGCTTGGATATTTTCTACTGATCTGTCTTCTAAATTAACTAATGACTTATTTTGCTTTACCTGTTGAGTTCTTAATTTCACCTATTTTTCAGTTTTAGAATTTTATATGATTTTTATAGATTCCAGTTCCATAGTGAAATTATTTATCTTCTCACATATTTTATTAAATATATTAATTATAGTTAATGTAAGGGCATGTCTCATAATAATTCCAGTATTAGAATGTCGCCTGTAGGTCTGTTTCTTTTGACTGTCTTTACCATGGTCATGTTTCTTGGGAAGTCTGATAATTTTTTACTGAATGCCAGATATTGCATATAAAAAAATTTTAGAGGCTTTTTCCTCTTCTCCCAGAGAGGATTTACCTTATTTCCTAGTAAGCGGTTCCAGTAGAGGCAGATTATCTGATGAGGCTGTATTATAGTCTTGGTAAGGTGTGGTCTACCTCTGATTCATGTGCATTCTTAGGATATTTCTTCTAGTGGTTCCAGTTGAGAGACTAGGTTGCTTGCTATGGCCTCTCCTTCTTGTCAAATCCTGAATCTAATTTTTGTCTCTAAAACTCTGCTAAACTTGTGCTTTACTTTTAGCTTGCTTTCTGTTAGTCTTTTTAACACTGAGGAATAAACATTTTAAGAATAAGCAAATGTATGAAGTGGAAAAGTAGATTGAAGAGTATTGGCACACTTCAGTGAGCTCCTATTTTCTTTTTAAATCTTAGCCCCTCAAGTTCTGGCAGCTCTGGCAGCACAAACTTCAATTATTTTTTTTTTTTAAGATTTTATTTTATTTATTTGACAGAGAGAGACACAGCGAGAGAGGGAACACAAGCAGGGGGAGTGGGAGAGGGAGAAGCAGGCTTCCTGCCGAGCAGGGAGCCCGATGTGGGGCTCGATCCCAGGATCCTGGGATCATGACCTGAGCCGAAGGCAGATGCTTAACGACTGAGCCACCCAGGTGCCCCAACTTCAATTTTTTTATCACCCCAGTCCTATGTGACTGAGGAAAGCTCTCAGTTGGCTTCTTTGCCTCATAGTAGCCATCTTCTGTTGGCTTTTCTTACTTTTTCTTTCCAACTCAAGAATAATTAAATACCTGAGTGAGAAAGTGGCATGCAGAATATAGAGCGCACCTCATTGTTTTCCTTCTTTCCTGGATCTTGGCCTTGTAAGGCCTGGCTGTCTTGAAAACTCTTCAGCTTCAAAAAGATGCACTTTGTAAATTACCAGCATTTTTAGCTATACTCACAGGAGCATTGGGCTGCCACCAGCTACTCCATCATTACTAGAAGACAGAAGTTTTCATACTTTTCAGTTTGATGTGTCTTTAACCAGTTATCTTTTTTTTCTGATTTCATGCTTTGTTTATTTTCATCCTATTTTTCTTGATTATGTACACTGTTGGTAATATATCTTGGTGTGAATTTGAGCTGAAATCTGGGCTTTACTGCCTGTTTGTCCCGTCAGTTTTAAGGGACAAACCTTAGGAAGGAAAGTACAAGAACCACAAAGCCATGTTGATCACTCCAGTTTGCATTACTTTTCCAGGCAACCTCTGGTCATTGTATCTTTAAATTCTTAAGGAGGAGCAACATTGGATGGAAGCTGTTTTATATTTTAATTCACAAGCCTTGGGGCCTGTGAATGGAGGAGCAAGAGAAAGTAGGTGTTTGTGCCAACACTCATTTTCAGCAGTACTTTGTTCCGGCAAAGTTTCTTCTTTATCTTGATTTTATCCTGCTAATAGGACAACCCTAATTGTTACTGCTGATTTTATAGTAAAACAACCAACAAATTGTTCTCAGTGTTTGCGAGAGAAAAAAAAAGTTATTGAAAATCGTGCCCTATGCTACAGTTACCCACCCTGCACACACATCAGTTTAAGATAGTCTTCAGTGTCCTTGATTGTTTCTCAAGTTATCTCTCTATTCCCATCCTCCTACCCCTCCCTCTTCCCTTCCCCCTCCCCTTGTGTGTGTTAGTTCCTGGAATCTTCACTTCTTACTTTAATAGTTTTTCCAGAGTTTATTTTAGGAGAGGTAGCTGGCATCCCAAACTACTTTGTAATTTTAACAAAACAGGAAATTGCATTTAGCCATAATATGTCTTAGTCCCTCAGCCACAGTTTCATGTTAGTATTCCCAACCCCTAAATGACACTCTGTTTCCATAAGTGCTTATTAATGATACTGTATTACTTTAAATTTTTTTTATTAAGGAATAATTTACATAGAATATAATGCATCCATTTAAGGGGTAAAATTTTATTAATTTTGACAATGATATTCTTGTCTTGAAGTTTATTTTATCTTATGTTAATATAGCCACTCCAGCCTTTTTATGCTTATTGTTTGCATAAAATATGTGTTCTTCCATTTACTTCCAATCTCTTTGTGTCCTTATATTTAAAATACATTTCTTGGGGCGCCTGGGTGGCTCAGTCGTTAAGCGTCTGCCTTCGGCTCAGGTCATGATCCCAGGGTCCTGGGATCGAGTCCCGCATCGGGCTCCCTGTTCGGCGGGAGGCCTGCTTCTCCCTCTCCCACTCCCCCTGCTTGTGTTCCTGCTCTCGCTATCTCTCTTTCTGTCAAATAAATAAATAAAATCTTTAAAAATAAATAAATAAATAAAAAATAAAATAAAATACATTTCTTGTAGGTGGCATTTAGTTGGGTCTTGCATTTTATCCATTATGATATTATGTGCCTTTTAATTAGAGTGTTGCTACTTTAATAGATTTAATGTAATCATTGATACTGATTTACATCTGCTATTTTTTGTTTGTCTCATCTGTTTTTTTCTTCTTCTTTTTCCCTTTTCCCTTTTCCCTTTTCCCTTTTCCCATTTTCCTTGGAATTATTTGAATACTTTTAGGAAATCCATTGTAATATATGTACTGGCTTATTTCTGTACTTCTTTGCATTTTTTTGTTATTTCTCTAGGAATTATTATATATACATTCTTAGTTTTTTATAGTCCTGTAGCATTAACATTGTTTTACTTCATATGAAATGTAAATACCTTACAACTATATACATATATTTACAAACACCCCACTGACATTCTTTGTTATACTTGTCATCTGTATTACATCTTTATATATTATGACTCACTTAAGACAGTATTAGAATTTTTTAATCAATCAGATTTTAAAGAAATTAAGAGCTACAACATCCTTTCATGATAAAAACTCTTTACAGACTGGGTATAGAAGGAGCATACTCCAACATAATAAAGACTATATATGACAAACCCATAGCTTACATTATACTCAACGGAGAGAAATTGAAAGGATTTTCTCTAAGGTCAGGAACAAAGCAAAGATACCCACTCTCACCACTCCTATTCAATATAGTACCAGAAGTCCTAGCTAGAGCAGTTAGTCAAGACAAGGAAATAAAAAGCATCCAAATTGGAAAAGAAGTAAAATTATCATTATTCGCTGATAATATGATCCTGTATATAGAAAATCCCAAAGAATCCATTTAAAAACTGTTGGAATTAATCACTGATTTCAGTGAAGTGGCAGAATACAAAATCAGCATACAGAAATCAATTGCATTCCTTTACACTAATGATCAAACATCTGAAAAAGAAATAAACCATCCCATTCACAATGGCATCAAAAGAATAAAATACTTAGGAATAAATCTAACTAAGGAAGGGCAAGTTCTATACAAAGAAAACTACAAAACTTTGCTGAAAGAAATAAAAGATACAAACAAGGGGAAAGACATCTGTTAATGGATCAGAAGAATTAATATTAAAAAAAAAAAGAAGAGTTAATATTGCTAAAATGGCTGTATTACCCAAAGTTACCTACAGATTCAATGTAACCCCTACCAAAAACAAAGGCATTCTTCACAGAAATAGAAGAAACGATCCTAAAATTTCTTGTGGAACCACAAAAATAGCAAAAGTAATTGAATCGTGGATCACTACATCGAAAACTAATGATGTATTGTATGGTGACTAACATAACATAATAAAATAAAATAAAATTTTTAAAAAAGTTATCTTGAGAAAAATAGAACAAAGCCAGAGGTATCATGCTTCCAGATTTAAAATTATACTGCAAAGCCATAGTAATAAAAATAGTAAGATCCTGGCACAAAAATAGGCACATTGATTAATGGAACAGAATAGAGAGCCCAGAATTAATTCCTGGCTTATATGGTTAACTAATACTTGACAACAGAGCCAAGAATACTCAATGGGGAAGGTTAGTCTCTTCAACAAATGGGTCTGGGAAAACTAGAAAACACCTGCAAAATAATGAAAATGGACCCCTATCTCACACCACTCACAAAAATTAACTTGAAAAGGATCAAAGATTTAAACATAAGACCTGACACCATTAGGGCGCCTGGGTGGCTCAGTTGGTTAAGCGACTGCCTTCGGCTCAGGTCATGATCCTGGAGTCCCTGGATCGAGTCCCGCATCGGGCTCCCTGCTCGGCAGGGAGCCTGCTTCTCCCTCTGACCCTCCCCCATCTCATGTGCTCTCTCTCTCTCTCTCATTCTCTCTGTCTCAAATAAATAAATAAAATCTTTAAAAAAAAAAAAAGACCTGACACCATTAAACTTCTAGAAGAAATCTTAGGGAAGAAGTTCATCAGTTTTGGTCTTGGCAGTAATTTTTTGGGCATGACACTAAAAGCACAAGCAACAAAAGAGAAAATCAGCAGACAGGACTACATCAAATTCAAAAGCTTCTTTGCAGCGAAGAAACAATTGATAAAATGAAAAGACAACCTGCAGAATGGCAGAAAATGTTTGCAAACCATATATCAGATAAGGGGTTTATCCAAAATATCTGAAGAACTCAATAAAACAATCTATTTTAAAATGGGCAGAAGAACTTAATAGACATTTCCCCAAAGAGGATATCAAAATAGCCAATGGATACATGAAAAGATACTCAACATCACTTATCATCAGGGAAATGCAAATCAAAGCCACAATGAGATATCACCTCACACCTTGTTAGAATGGCTATCAAGAAGACGAAAAACAACAGGTGTTAATGAGGTTGTGGTGAAAAGGGAACCCTTATATCTTGTGGTGGGAATGTAAATTGGTCCAACCACTATGGAAAACAATATGAAGTTTCCTCAAAAAGTTAAAAATAGATTTATAATATCCAGCAATTGCACTTCTGGGTAATACCCAAAGAAAATAAAAATAGGATTTCAACGAGATCTATGCACTCCTGTGTTTTATTGCATCATTATTCACAAATAGCCAAGGTACAATGCAAAAACCCATCAACAGATAAGTAGATAAAAAATATGTGGGACATATACACAATGTAATCCTATTCAGCCACAAGAAAAGAGGATATCCTCTTATTCGTGACAGCATGGATGGACTTTAAGCACATTATGCTAAGCAAGATAAGTCAGAAAGATAAGTGCTGTACAATATCACTTATATGTAGAATCTAAGAGTTAAACCTGTAAAAAACACAGTAAAATGGTGGTTACCAGGGGATGAAGGGCAGGGATCAGAGTTATGGTGTTCAAGGCTACAAACTTGTAATGAGTAATAAACAGCCATAGAGATCTAATGCATAGAATAATGAATATAGATGATAATATTGTACTATAAAAATTAAATGTGATAAATATTGCTATATCAACAATCATATTACAATATACAAATGTATAAACATAATATGCTGTGTCCCTTAAATGTACAGAATGCTACACATCAAATTCATCTAATGAAAAAATTAAGAACAAAAATATTCTTTAATATTTACCCATATATTTACTATTTCCAATGTTATTCATTTATGAAGATCCAGGAGTTTCCCTTTGGTGTCCTTTCCCTTCAGTATAAAGAACTTTCTTTACTGTCTCTTGTCATGTGAGTTTGGTTACAATGTTGTCTTTAATTTTCCTTTTTCTTTTTTTGAAAGAGGGCTTTTTAAAAAATTATTTAAATTCAATTAGCCAAGGTATATTATATTATTTGTTTTTGATATAATGTTCAATTTATTTATTTGAGAGAGAGAGAGAGAGAGAGATATCTCAAGGGGGGGAGGGGCAGAGGGAGAGAGAGTCTAATATGGGGCTTGATCCCAGGACCCTGGGATCATGACCTGAGCTGAAGGCTGACACTTAACCAACTGAGCCACCGAGGTGCCTCATTTTCCTTTTTCTTAAAAGGTCTTTATTTCATCTATAATTCTTGAATGATATTTTTCTGGAGATAGAATTTTGGATTGCCTTTTTCTGGTACATTAAATATACTGTTCCACTGTGATCTGACCTCATAGTTTCTAATGAAAAATCAGTGTAAATGTGAATCATTATTTTGCTGTATGTAATTTACTGTTTTTCTCTGACTGCATTTAAGATCTTTTCTTTATCTTTGGTGTGTCATAGTTTGGCTATGGTGTACCTATACATGGATTCCTTTAGTTTGTTTGCAAGTTTGCTAAGCTTATTGAACTTCTAAATTTATGTCCTTCACCAGTATTTGGAAGTTTTTTTGCCATTACTTCTACAAATATTTTTTCTGCCTCATTCTCTCTCTTCCCTCTCTCTCTGGGATTCTAATTATATTAGAACTTTTAAAATTGTTCCACAGGTCTTTGAGGCTCTACTTTTTTTGTTCCAATATATTTTCTCTTTTCAGATTAAATTTACTCTGTTCATTTGTCTTCAAGTTCATTGACTCTTTCATCTGTTGTTTTTATTTTGCCATTAAACTCATTCAGTGAATTTAAAAATTTTCTCATATTTTCTGTTCTAAAATTTCCGAAATTCTTTTTATATGTTCCATTTTTCTGTTGAGATTTCTTTTTTTTTTTTTTAAAGATTTTATTTATTTGAGAGAGAGCACATGAGAGGGGGGAGGGTCAGAGGGAGAAGCAGACTCCCCGCTGAGCGGGGAGCCCGATGTGGGACTCGATCCTGGGACTCCAGGATCATGACCTGAGCCGAAGGCAGTCGCTTAACCAACTGAGCCACCCAGGCGCTCCTCTGTTGAGATTTCTTATTTTGTCACTTATTAATGCATATTTTCCTTTATCTCACTGAATGTAATTAACAGCTCCTTTAAAGTGTTTGATAATACCAACATCTTGACCATCTCAGGCTTGGCATCTGTTGATTAGTCTTTTCCCTTAAGAATAAGTAACATTTTCCAGCCTCATGCAATTCAGATCAAATAACTTTGGGTTTAAAAAAATAATAACAACTTTGGATTGTGTCCTGGACATGGTGAATGTTACGTTGTGGAGAATCTGGATTCTCTTACATTGTTCCTAAGAGGGTTGAGGTTTTGGTTTTAGCAAACAGTTAATTTGCATGCTGTAATGCCTGTGGCAGGTAGTGGCTCAGAATTTGGTTTAGTTCTCTAAGCCTCAGGTACAGGCTGCTTTCAGTTTGCCCCAAGCAGGCATGGTTTAGGAGCCAGCCAGAGGCTTGATCTGTATTTAAACACATAATTCAGGGTTACCCTTATCAGGCTGTCTCCCTATCAGTGTTTTCTCTTCCCTTTCTAGTGCCCTGGTTACCCAGGATCTTTTGCTGTTTCCTTTAGCCATAAAGATGACTGCCTTTTTATTAGAGTTTTGGGAGCTATGAAGACTGCAGCTTCCATTAAGGCAAAATCTTTTTTAAAAAAGTGTGGGGAGAATGTTGCTTACTTCATGAAAATTGCTTTACATTTGACTTCCTTCCAAAATCTGCTTGCCTTCATTCAGTTTCCCGAATCCTCAGATATAGTTGGGTTTTTTTTGTATTTTGCCCAGAGTTGATAGCTGTGGTTTGTGGAAGGATTGGTTTGTTAGATAGTCATTCTTTTCTTTGGGAAGTGGAACTTCAATACTGTATTCCTTCTTGAGAGACTGGAATGAATTAGAGCTGTGATCTGCCAAGCCCTGAAACCTGGCCCCCTGTGTTTATAATACAATGAACGTTTCACAAAATTATCTTTCTTGTTACCCAGTTCTAAGTCTAGAGACAAAAATACTCTTTGCCTGGCAGTCTGAGAGGTAATCAACGTAAATAGATGAACATTTTACCTTCAGGTAGTTTCTCTTATGCTAAAGTCTCATACCTGTTACTCTGCCATTGTCATGCACACCTTTTGGGTTACTTTTTTATTTAAATACTTTCTAGAAGACATACAAATGGAGAAAAGATACATAAAAAGATGCTCAATATCATTAATCATCAGGAAAGTGCAAATCCAAATTGCAATGATCACTGGGTGTTATACGAAAACAATGAATCATGGAACACTACATCAAAAACTAATGATGTACTGTATGGTGACTAACATAACATAATAAAATTAAATTAAATTAAAATTTAAATAATTGCAATGAGATATCACCTCACACCTGTCAGAATGGCTAAATCAAAATGACAAGAAGTAACAAGTGTTGGGGAGGATGTGGAGAAAAAGGAACCCTTGTGCACTGTTGGTGGGAATGTAAGTTGGTACAGCAACCATGGAAAACAGTATGGACTTTCCTCAAAAAATTAAAAATAGAAATGCCATATGATCCAATAATTCCACTACTGGGTAGAAAACAAAACAAACAAAACACTAATTTTATTTAGAAAACAAAACCACTAATTCAAAATGATGTACACATCCTGTGTTTATTGCAGCATTATTTACAATAGCCAAGATATGGAAGCAACCTAGTGTCCATGGATAGACAGATGTATAAGGAAGATGTGTACACACACACACATGCACACACGTGTGTGCACACACACGCACCCACACACACGTACAGGAATATTACAAAGCCCCTGTGACACCCCCCCCTGCTGAAATCACCATTATCTGACTTTTGTGACAATCATTTCCTTCTTCTTTTTCTCTGTGATTTTCTATGTGAGGATTTTGTGAGCTTTTAATTTATTTCTTCATTCTAAAATAATTATCATTTATTACATGTCATACATTGTTATGGGTTCTAGAGATGCAGCTGTAAGTGAAATAGACACAATACCTACCTTCATGAACTTTACAGCCTAGTTATAGGACTTCCATTTTGTGGTGAATTTTATTAAAATACTTCTCAGAGAATCTGTAAAAAGATTTATTGAATAGCATCATACCTATAGAGCATTAATATTTTCTTTTTGTCTCATTCTCTTAATCATTTATCAAACATTGTGTACTTAAAAGAACTATTTTATGCCTTAGAAAGTAGCAGTAAGCCAAAAGTGACAAAAGTCCCAGCCCTTATAAACATGTTAGTAAAGGAATCTGATTTTCTTTCTTGAAGACAACTTACAGATAAGGAATGAGTCCCCCAGCTCTTTCAGCTTATTTTAGCATCATCAGAGGAATCTGTTGTACAAGTGTTAAGCTAAATCATTATCTGCTATGGTCTAAACGTTTATGTCCTCCCCAAATTCATATGTTGAAAATCTAACATTTGATGTGGTAGTATTAGGAAGTGGGGCCTGTGGGAGGTGCTTAGGTCATGAGGGTAGAGCCCTATGAATGGACTTAATGCTCTTACAAAAGCACGTATAAAAGAGACCCCAGGGAGCTCCCTAGACCCTTCTACCATATGAAGACGCAGTCTGCAATTCAGAAGAAGGCCTTTACCAAAACCTAACCAAGCTGTCACCCTGACCTTGAATTTCCAGCCTCCAGAACTGTAAGAAATAGATTTCTATTCTATATAAGCCATCCAATCTATAATATTTTATTATAGCAGCCCAAAAGGCTAAGACATTATCTTATCATGTAAACAAACAAACAAAAAACCCACTGCCTTTTTATTATTCTTCCTTCTCCCTAACCATTGATGACCTTGGTAAAAGCAACAGTATTGTACCAACTATATTAAGTCAGTCATTTCTAAGACTGAATATACAGAAAGGAAATTGGTCTAGGTAAAGTGAAAAATTAACTGTAAGAATTCTAAAGAGAAGTAGTGTTGGGTTTTTTTTTTTTTAGATTTTATTTAAATTCAAGTTTGTTGACCTAGAGTGTATTATTAGTTTCAGAGAGAGAACCCAGTGATTCATCAGTTGCATATAACACCCAGTGTTCATTATATCATGTGCCCTCCCCAATGCCCATGACCCAATTACCCCATCCCCCCACCCACCTCCCCTCCAGCAACCCTCAGTTTGTTTTCTTAACTATAGAGTCTCTAATGGTTTGCCTCCCTTTCTATTTTTTGTCTTATTTTTCCTCCCCTTCCCCTGTGTTCATCTGTTTTGTTTCTTAAATTCCACATATGAGTAAAATCATATGCTATATGACTTATTTTGCTTAGCATAATACCCTCTAGTTCCATTCATCACATCTTCTTTATCCATTCATCAGTCAATGGACATCTGGCTCTTTCCATATTTTGGCTATTGTGGACATTGCTGCTATAAACATTGGGGTGCATGTGCCCCTTCAAATCACTATTTTTGTATCCTTTGGGTAAGTGCAATTGCTGGGTTGTAGGGTAGTTCTATTTTTAGCTTTTTGAGAAACTCCATACTGTTTACCAGAGTGGCTGCACCAGTTTGCATTCCCACCAACAGTGTAAGAGGGTTCCCCTTTCTCCACATCCTTGCCAACATCTGTTGTTTTCTGAGTTAATTAATTTTAGCTATTCTGACCAGTGTGATGTGGTATCTTTGTGGTGTAGTGTTCTTTTTAACATGGGAAAGAAGCATAGCTTAGCATAGATCTCTTGAACTTCTGTTTCTCTTAACAAATATCTGAGCAGAGCTAAGAAGTTGGGCACATGTTGATTCGTTGTTAATTATAGAGTATGGTGATAACAGGTTTGGGTATTAGTCATGCTCTCCTAGTGTTTGACAATAGCTCTTAATGCAAGAAGAAAAGGATTTTTTTTTTTTAAGAGAATTAAGAGCATTTCCAGTGTTGTTTCATTGTATATGCCATTTCCTTGGATTTGAGCCTTGAAATAGCTTTACCCGGGTATAATTCCAAAATAGACTCTTGTTTATTCTCCTTTGTATTTGAAAGTGATACTTGCGATGAATTAAACTTACTTTTTATAGTCATAACATGACATGGTTTCTTTTTTCTAAGATGCAAGTAGATTGATTCTGTCATTAAAATAAGGACTGATACTGACAGTAATTCAAAGCTTATTATTATCTGTTGTATTGTTCCTTATCTAATAGTAGTGTTGTTAAGGTGACAACTTCATGCCATTTAATATCATTTTTTCCTACTGAATCCCTGGTCCCAAAGTATTTTAAACTTTCAACTAAAGGGTAACTCTGATTTTCTGCTCATGATCCTTGAACTATGACATAAAGCTGCCATAAATTTAACAAATGCTAATCAGAGTCAAAGGTCCCATAAAAAAATGTATACTGAGGATTAAGAGAAAAGGCTTGAACTGGGGAGGAATTTATTGCATCAAGTAAGTCAGTGACTCTAGGGAATGTCAGTAAGAGGCAATTTAGAGGCTGGGTCTTACTTCAATGCTGGATCTGGCCTGAAAGGCAGTAAAAGAAGGTAAAAATGAGGTTATCATTCCCAAGAACTTTTGAAATAAGAAAGTAAGTTTTCCCTCTGAGGGTTAATGACAAAAACAATATATAATTCTTCATTGCATACTTGCAATTATCTTAGAAAAATAATGCAGCCTACCAGACTTTTTAGAAACTAGTATGAATTTATCTAAAGAAAAATTGTTAGCCAGAAGAGTGATTTTTAAATGATAGAAACTTAGGGAAAAAAGGAGTATCACAGAGTCGAATATTAGTACTGCCCATCCAGATACTTGATAGGGAAGAGGGAGTTCTGTTAGGCTGGCCCTACCCCTTCCATTCATGGGGCACATTTCATCTGATAAGTTGGGGTGTATATGCTATGGGTTGGCAAGTTTCCAGGATCCAGGCAGGAGAGAACTGATTTTTCAGGAGTCAGCTATAAAATAAAGTAGAATTTAAGATTTGAGCCAGAGATAGGTAAAAAGCCAGGTACTGCAGGAGAAACTAATTGTTCAGAATAATCAGAACCAATGGAAATTTCATGAGGCCCAGTCTACAGAAGAAGACAGGCATTTAAACAGCAGAGAGAGATCTGGTTTCATTACATTGTGGAGATGTATGCATGAGACCATCAGACTATCCTTCGAATATCCAAATAACACATTTCACATTGTTAGAGTCCATTCCAGGTATGCAACCTTCTGATGTTTTGACTGTTTATGTATAGTGTTGCTAAGGCCAGTGCTAACATCAGACTCTCTTCATGTTTCTCATTGTAGAGTGATAACTTGACATATTGTTTTGTTTATTATATTTTCTTTTGAACTTCAAGTGAGGTTTGAGATATTCAAACTTACTGGTTTCTGGCACACTACTGTCATCTGTCACTTAAGGCTCCTCCCTTGTTTATTTATATATGTTTTCCCATTATTCTCTATCTTTACTCCTATTCCCACCACCACTACTGTGAGCAATTAACATATGTTCTTAGATATGTTATTGTTCCCCCAAAATTTTATGTATGTGTTTTTAATTTTGCATAAGCTATTGAAATTTGTATTTCCCCAAACAATATAATGTTGCTCTGTGTACATTTAGATTATTATTTCTTTTATTTCACTAATTTTATTTTGAAAAATGCAGTTATTTTTTATAAAAACATGATGTATGTTAAAATGTGTTTGCATTTATTAATTTTTAGTTAGTAGGGTTTTTAAATTTCTCCTTTTTGTTTTTTAAAGATTCTATTTATTTTAGAGACAAAGAAAGAGCGCATGAGCAGGGAGAGGGGTAGGGATGGGGGGAGGAGGAGAGAGAGAGAATCTGCAGTGTACTCCATGTAAAGCCCGACATGAGGCTGCTGACAGGAGCCTGGATCTCACAACCTGGAGATCATGGCCTCAGCCAATCAGGAGTGGGCCACTTAACTGACTGAGCCATCCAGGCACTCCTTAAATTTCTCCATTTAATTCTAACATGGTAACTATTGCTTGTAAAAAATTATTATTATTATTATTATTATTATTATTATTATTATTATTTTTCTGTCTGGTTTATTTCACTTAGCATAATGTGCTGCAGGTTCATCCATGTTGTCACAATGGCAAGATTTCCTTCTCTTAGATTATTATTTCTTGCTGTTGCTCCTAGTCTGCCTCCAACTTCCTGATGCTACAAATAGTTCTGTAATAAACATCCTATAAAAGT
Organism: Phoca vitulina; assembly: GCF_004348235.1. Classification (NCBI taxonomy): domain Eukaryota; kingdom Metazoa; phylum Chordata; class Mammalia; order Carnivora; family Phocidae; genus Phoca; species Phoca vitulina. The sequence goes on from NW_022589716.1 coordinate 9,036,176, forward strand.
TTCCTCAAGGACCTGTGTCAGAGTTTCTCTGGGATATCACTGCGAGTAAGATTGCTGCATTGTAGTATATATGGCTATTGTTTCCAGATTTATTGAGGTATAATTGGCAAATAAAATTGTATATATTTCAAGTGTACAAGATGATTTGATATAAATATACATTGTGAAATGTTTTGCCACAATCAAGTTAATTAACACATCCATTCTATCACATAGTTACTTTTTTTCTGTATGTATGGTAAGAATCCCTAATCTGGCTTAGCATATTTCAAGTATACAATAAATACAGTATTACCAACTATAGGCATCATGCTGTATATTAGATGTCTAGAACTTACTCAGCTTATAAGTGAAGTTTGGGCCCTATGACCAACACCTCTTCATGTCCCCGACCCACCCCACCAAGCAATGATTGTTCAATTCTTTGTTTCTGAGATTGGCTTTTTAAAGCATATAAGAACTTTTTTTTTTTTTTCAATTTAAATTCAAGTTAGTTAACATATAGTGTAGTATTGGTTTCAGGAGTAGAATTTAATGATTAATCACTTATATATAACACCCAGTGCTCATCCCAAAAAGTACCCTCTGTAATACCCATCACCCATTTAGCCCATCCTCCCACCCACCTCCCCTCCAGCAACCCTGCTTGTTTTCTTAACTATAGAGTCTTTTATGGTTTGCCTCCCTATTTTTGTCTTATTTTTCCTTCCCTTCCCCTGTGTTCATCTATTTTGTTTCTTAAATTCCACATATGAATGAAATCATATGCTATTTGTCTTTCTCTGACTAGTTACTTTGCTTAGCATAATACACTCTGTTCCATTTACGTTGTTGCAAATGGCAAGATTACATTCTTTTTGATGGCTGAGAAATAATTCCAATGTATATATACATCTTCTTTATCCATTTATCAGTCAATGGACATTTGAGCTCTTTCCATAATTTGGCTATTGTGAATAGTACTGCTATAAATATTGGGGTGCATGTGACCCTTTGAATCAGCACTTTTGTACCCTTTGGATAAATACGTAGTAGTGCAATTGCTGGGTCATAGGGTGGTTTTATTTTTAGCTTTTTGAGGAACCTCTCTATTGTTTTCCAGGTGGCTGTACAAGTTTGCATTCCCACCAATAGTGCAAAGGGGTTCCCCTTTCTCCACATCCTTGCCAAGATCTGTTGTTTTCTGAGTTGTTAATTTTAGCCATTCTGACTGGTGTGAGGTGGTATCTTATTGTGGTTTTAATTTGTATTTCCCTGATGCTGAGTGATGTTGAGTATTTTTTCATGTGTCTGTTAGCTATTTATATGTCTTCTTTGGAGAAATGTCTCTTCATGTCTTCTTCCCATTTCTTAACTGGATTATTTATTTTGGGGGTGCTGATTTTGATAAATATGGATGTAAAAGTTCTCAACAAGATACTAGCTAATTGAATCCAACAGTGCATTAAAAGGATTATTCACCATGATCAAGTGGGATTTATTCCTGGGCTTCAGGGGTGGTTCAATATCCATAAAACAATTAACATGATGCATCACATTAATAAGACAAAGGATAAGAATCATATGATTCTCTCAATAGATGCAGAAAAAGCATTTGACAAAATATAGCATCCTTTCTTGATAAAAACCCTTAAGAAAGTAGGGATAGAAGGAACATACCTCAACATTATAAAGGCCATATACGAAAGACCTACAGCTAATATCCTCAGGGGGAAAAACTGACAGCTTTTCCCCTAAGTTCAGGAACACGACAGGGATGTCCACTCTCACCACTGTTGTTCAACAGAGTACTGGAAGTCCTAGTCTCAGCAATCAGACAACTAAAGAAATAAAAGGCATCCAAATTGGCAAGGAAGAAGTCAAACTTTCACTCTTCACAGGCAACATGATACTCTATGTAGAAAACCTGAAAGACTTCATCAAAAAATTGCTAGATCTGATACATGAATTCAGTAAAGTCACAGGTTATAAAATCAATGTACAGAAATCTGTTGCATTTCTATACACCAATAATGAAGCAGCAGAAAGAGAAATCAATGAATTGATCCCATTTAAATTACACCAAAAACTGTAAGTTACCTAGGAATAAACCTAACCAAAGAGTTAAAAGATCTGTATGCTGAAAACTATAGACCACTTATGAAAGAAATTGAGGAAGACACAAAAAAATGGAAAAACATTCTATGCTTATGGATTGGAAGAACAAATATTGTTAAAATGTCTATACTACCCAAAGCAGTCTACACATTCAGTGCAATCCCTATCAAAATAACACCAGCATTTTTCACAGAGCTAGAACAAAGAATCCTAAAATTCGTATGGAACCAGAAAAGACCACGAATAGCCAAAGAAATGGTGAAAAAGCAAAGCAAACCAGGAGGCATCACTATCCCAGACTTCAAGGGGTATTACAAATCTGTAATCATTAAGACATTATGGTATTGGCATAAAAACAGACATATAGATTGATGGAACAGAATAGAGAACCCAGAAATAGACCTATAACTATATGGTCAACTAATCTTCAACAAAGCAGGAAAGAATATCCAATGGAAAAAAGACAGTCTCTTCAACAAATGGTGTTGGGAAAACTGGACAGCCACATAAAGAAGAATGAAACTGGACCATTTTCTTACACCATACACAAAAATAAATTCAAAATGGATGAAAGACTTAAATGTAAGACAGGAAACTATCAAAATCCTAGAGGACAACACAGGGAGCAACCTCTTTGACCTCAACCACAGCAACATCATAATTAGACACATCTCCGGAGGCAAGGGAAACAAAAGCAAAAATGAACTATTGGGACCTCATCAAGATAAAAAGCTTCTGCACAGCAAAGGAAACAATCAATAAAACTAAAAGGCAACCTACGGAATGGGAGAATATATTTGCAAATGACATACCAGATAAAGGACTAGTATCCAGAATCTATAATATATAAAAACTTTATATATTTATATAAGAACCTTACACTATAATATACTGCATGTAATGACATACAATTTATGTACACTATATCAGAACCCTATATAAGACCCTTACATCAGAATACATTTAGTATTCCCCTTCTAATTTTTCTATTATTGTTGTACTTTTCACTTCTGTTTTTTGTTGTTTTGTTTTAGAGCTTTATTGAGGTATGATTGACAAATAAAACTAAGATATTTAAAGTGATATTTGACATTGTAATAGCAGATCCCCCTACCTTTCCAAGGAGTGTCTCAGAAAAACATCAGCTTATTATTTCCTTGGTAGATTGAAAAGTTATAACCTCCTCCCCTACCCTGCAAAGTGGGGCTCTCCCTGGCCTAATTTTCAAAATAAAGAATATAACATCTCAAAAAAAATTATCACAAAATGATAATTGATAATTTTTTAAAAGTTTATTATAATTGACACCCAATGTTACATTAGTTTCAGGTGTACAACACAGTAATTTAACTTCTCTATACATTATGCTCTGCCTGCCACAGGTGTAGCTAACCATCTGTCACCATACAATGCTATTACAATATCATTGACCATATTCTTTATGCTGTGCTTTCTATTCCCACAACTTACTCATTTCATAACTGGAAGCCTGTATCTCTCAACCCATTTTTCCCATCCTTCTGGCAGCCATCAGTTTGTTCTCTGTATTTACAGCTCTGATTTCGCTTTTTGTTTGTTTATTCATGTTTTATTTTTTAGATTCCACATGGAGTGAAATTGTATGGTATTTTTCTTTCTCAGTCTGACCTATTTCACTTAACATAATACTCTCTATGTCCATTCATGTTATTACAATGGCAAGATCTCATCCATATTTATGGCTTCATAATATTCCTGTCTCTCTGTGTGTGTTTGTGTGTATGTATACACTCCATCTTCCTTATCCATTTGTCTATCCTTGGAAATTTAGGTTGTTTCCATCTCTTGGCTGTTGTAAATAATGTTGCAATAAACACAGGGTGCATATATCTCTTTGAATTACTGCTTTCATTTTTTTAACTTCTTTTATTTAAATTCAATTAGTTAACACATAGTGTATCATTAGTTTCATATGTAGAGTTCAACACCAGTGCTCATTACATCATGTGCCCTCCTTAATGCCCATCACCTAGTTACCCCATCCCCCCCACCCATCTCCCCTCCAGCAACCCTCAGTTTTTTTCCTATAGTTAAGACAATCACAAAACAAGACAACCTACTGAGTGGGAGAAGATATTTGCAAATGAGGTTTCTGATAAGGGGTTATTATCCAAAATATATAAAGAACTTACACAACTCAACACTCAAAAACCAAATAATCCTATTAAAAAATGGACAGAAGACATGAACAAACATTTTTCCAAAGAAGACATACAGAATGCCAACAGACACATGAAAAGATGTTCAGTATCACTGATCATCAGGGAAATACAAATCAAAATCACAATGAGATATCACCTCACACCTGTCAGGGTGGCTAACATGAAAAAGACAAGAAATAACAAGTGTTGGCAAGGATATAAAGGGGAAACCTCCTGTACTGTTGGTGAGAATGTAAATTGGTGCAGTCACTGTAGAAAACAGTATGGAGATTCCTGAAAAAATTAAAAATAAAAATATCATATGAACCAAATTCCACTGCTGGGTATTTACCCAAAGAATATGAAAACACTCATTCAAAAAAGATATGTGCACCCCCATGTTTATAGCAGCATTATTTTTTTAAAAGATTTTCTTTATTTGAGAGAGAGAGAGAGAGCACAAGCAAGAGGGAGAGGCAGAGGGAGAAGCAGATTCTCCCTCTGAGCAGGGAGCCCGATGCAGGCTTCATCCCAGGACGCTGGGATCATGACCTGAGCGGAAGGCAGACTTTTAACTGACAGAGCCCACCCAGGCATACCGTATAGCAGCATTATTTACAATAGCCAAGATATGGAAGCAAGCCAAGTGTTCACTGACTGATGAATGGATAAAGAAGATGTGTGTGTGTGTGTGTGTGTGTGTGTGTGTGTGTATTTATATATATTTATATAAGTATATATTTATATTAAAATATATATTTATGTTTATATATATAATGGAATATTACTCAGCCATAACAAAGAATGAAATCTTGCCATTTGCAACAACATGGATGGATCCTTTATGCTAAGTGAAATAAGTCAGAGAAAGAGCAAGGTTCAGTAGTAGGAAGGCAGGAGATTGGATAAATTTCACAGTGTTTTTAATGGTCATAAACTTGAGGGATAAATGGTAAAGGGTCGGGTGGGATGGGGGGTCGTGAGTAGTTTGTGTTTTTTGTTTAAAGTTTCCAGCTGTTTTGTTTGTTTGTTTCAGTAGGTAAGACAGAGTCATTTAAAAGGGCTAGAGCAGACAAGGGTAGGATTTGGCACAACACAATCCCTTTATGCCCTTGGGATTATGGCCTGATATGAAAATATTGTTTGTGATGCATCTCCAGATAACTGAATGCAAATGTGCACTTTTTGCCTTTTCCCTTTCTTTGCTGCAGCAGGTTGAGTCATATCCTGAAGGCTTGGATGGCAGGGTAGCTGCTATCATTCCTGCCCTGTATATACTGTCACTGGAGTGTGAAAGCTGTGAATGAACAGATACTATGCTGTAGTCAAGAGACAAAGCTTTCTCTAGGGCATTCTTCTGCTGTGGAATGTTTCCTTTTTCATCCACTCTGGGAATGAAATATATAAATGGTCTAGCTTTTTTGTTGATTCTGACAGGGGATCACTGCACTATTTCAGGTTTGATTGGTTTTATTAATATTTAAAGTAATAAACAGCAGTGAAGGCTGGATTGAGACTCAGCTTAATTTTGTGACCCAGAGCAATGCACTTGGGGTAGAGGGTATAGGAGGACCTTTTATGGTAGGCGTTATTTAATTTCATCATTTAAAAAAAATCAAAGATATATGTATATATGGGTTTTTAAATCATGTATTAAAGACAACTGGGCTTTTAATGAAAAATAGTAGTTCTTGGCTGTCTCTCCCCGTTACTGATTCCCACTGCACACACATTTTATCCAGTTCTTTTAGCTATTTCTTCTGATAGTTCATATATCTAAATAATATTCTTTTTATGTATATCTTGATTTTTTTTCTATTTTAGGCATCATTTCATGATCTCTTAGTATAGAAGATGAGAAATTACGCTCTGAATGTTCTTCTCCATATGTATATACTCTTCCCTCCTGCAATACTTACTAGTTATATTACCATTTTGTTGTTGTTGAATCAAAATGCAATTGCTACTATGCCTGTATAACTACTATCACATCTGAGCCACATAGTGAGCTAAAGTGACATTTCCTTTCTAGTGTAACTTTGTTTTTTTGTAGTTAATAATTGTCTCTCTTTTCATTTGTTTTGTTTCCTGTTTTCTAAGCCTAAACCTTCTGGTAGAAATGAAAATCTCCTTTCAGTATGTTCAAACACTTCAGGTATTTTACCAGTTTAATTTTTTTCTCAGTGATATCTTCTCTGGAACCCTCCAACCTCCTGTGTTAATCTGGCCTTAGAATTTTCTTTGCCCCTTCCCTAGGTCCCTCTGTCTCCTGGATTAAGTCAATGTCATCTTAATTTTTGATTTACTTTCTAATTTGATGAATCACTGTCTGCATAGCTTCCTGAGTAAAGTATATGGAGAATTTTTTTTTTTTGAGATTTTGCATATTTGAAATGCCTTTGCCCTTAGTTTGGTTGATAGTTTGGCTTGATATAAAATTCTTGGTTACAAATAAACTACAGAAGTTTTAAAAGCATTCCTTCATTATTTTTTAGCTTCCAGTGTTGTTGTTGACAAGTCCAGTGTCATTCTAGTTCCTGACTCTTTCACTGACAAGTTGTTTTCCATGAAAGATTTTAGGATTAACTCTTTGTTCTCAGTGTTCTGTAATTTTACAATAATGTGTCTTTTTTAAAAAAAATTTTATTGTTATGTTAATCACCATACATTACATCATTAGTTTTAGATGTAGTGTTCCATGATTCATTGTGCATAACACCCAGTGCTCCATGCAGTACGTGCCCTCTTTAATAGCCATCACCAGGCTAACCCATCCTCCCACCCCCCTCCCCTCTAGAACCCTCAGTTTGTTTTTCAGACTCCATCATCTCTCATGGTTCGTCT
>NW_022589716.1:9043396-9048962 GCF_004348235.1 Phoca vitulina
GTCACCCCATCCCTCCCACCCCACCCCCCCACTCCAGCAACCCTCAGTTCGTTTCCTGAGATTAAGAATTCCTCATATCAGTGAGGTCATATGATACATGTCTTTCTCTGTTTGACTTATTTTGCTCAGCATAATACCCTCCAGTTCCATCCACGTTGTTGCAAATGGCAAGATCTCATTCCTTTTGATGGCTGCATAATATTCCATTGTATATATATACCACGTCTTCTTTATCCATTCATCTGTCGATGGACATCTTGGCTCTTTCCACAGTTTGGCTATTGTGGACATTGCTGCTATAAAAGATCCCTACATTTGTATCTTTGGGGTAAATACCGAGTAGTGCAATTGCTGGATCATATGGTAGCTCTATTTTCAACTTTTTGAGGAACCTCCATACTGTTTTCCAGAGTGGCTGCACCAGCTTGCATTCCCACCAACAGTGTCGCAGGGTTCCCCTTTCTCCGCATCCCCGCCAACATCTGTCATTTCCTGACTTGTTAATTTTAGCCATTCTGACTGGTGTGAGGTGGTATCTCATTGAGGTTTTGATTTGGATTTGGATTTGGATTTCCCTGATGCCGAGCGATGTTGAGCACTTTTTCATGTGTCTGTTGGCCATTTGGATGTCTTCTTTGGAAAAATGTCTGTTCATGTCTTCTGCCCATTTCTTGATTGGATTCTTTGTTCTTTGGGTGTTGAGTTTGATAAGTTCTTTATAGATTTTGGATACTAGCCCTTTATCTGATACGTCATTTGCAATATCTTCTCCCATTATGCCGGTTGTCTTTTGGTTTTTTTGACGGTTTCCTTTGCTTTGCAAAAGCTTTTTATCTTGATGAAGTCCCGATAGTTCATTTTTGTCCTTGTGTCCCTTGCCTTTGGCGATGTTTCTAGGAAGAAGTTGCTGCGGCTGAGGTCGAAGAGATTGCTGCCTTTGTTCTCCTTTAGGATTTTGATGGACTCCTGTCTCACATTGAGGTCTTTCAACCATTTTGAGTCTATTTTTGTGTGTGGTGTAAGGAAATGGTCCAGTTTCATTCTTCTGCATGTGGCTGTCCAATTTTCCCAACACCATCTGTTGAAGAGACTGTCTTTTTTCCATTGGACATTCTTTCCTGCTTTGTCAAAGATGAGTTGACCATAGAGTTGAGGGTCCATTTCTGGGCTCTCTATTCTGTTCCATTGATCTATGTGTCTGTTTTTGTGCCATTACCATACTGTCTTGATGATGACAGCTTTGTAATAGAGCTGGAAGTCCGGAATTGTCATGCTACCAGCTTTGCTTTTCTTTTTCAACATTCCTCTGGCTATTCGGGGTCTTTTCTGGTTCCATACAAATTTTAGGATTATTTGTTCCATTTCTTTGAAAAAAGTGGATGGTATTTTGATGGGGATTGCATTGAATGTGTAGATTGCTCTAGGTAGCATTGACATCTTCACAATATTTGTTCTTCCAATCCATGAGCATGGAATGTTTTTCCATTTCTTTGTGTCTTCCTCAATTTCTTTCATGAGTATTCTATAGTTTTCTGAATACAGATTGTTTGCCTCTTTGGTTAGATTTATTCCTAGGTATCTTATGGTTTTGGGTGCCATTGTAAATGGGATCGACTCCTTAATTTCTCTTCTGTCTTGTTGTTGGTGTATAGGAATGCCACTGATTTCTGTGCATGATTTTATATCCTGCCACTTTACTGAATTCCTGTATGAGTTCTAGCAGTTTTGGGGTGGAGTCTTCTGGGTTTTCCACATAAAGTATCATATCATCTGCAAAGAGTAAGAGTTTGACTTCTTCTTTGCCGGTTCGGGTGCCTTTTATTTCTTTTTGTTGTCTGATTGCTGTGGCTAGGACTTCTAATACTATGTTGAATAGCAGTGGTGATAGTGGACATCCCTGCCGTGTTCCTGACCTTAGGGGGAAAGCTCTCAGTTTTTCCCCATTGAGAATGATATTCGCTGTGGGTTTTTCATAGATGGCTTTTATGATATTGAGGTATGTACCCTCTATCCCTATACTCTGAAGAGTTTTGATCAAGAAAGGATGCTGCACTTTGTCAAATGCTTTTTCTGCATCTATTGAGAGGATCCTATGGTTCTTGTTCTTTCTTTTATTAATGTATTGTATCACATTGATTGATTTGCGGATGTTGAACCAACCTTGCAGCCCAGGGATATATCCCTCTTGGTTGTGGTGAATAATCCTTTTAATGTACTGTTGGATCCTATTGGCTAGTATTTTGGTGAGAATTTTTACATTCGTGTTCATCAAGGATATTGGTCTGTAATTCTCCTTTTTGATGGGGTCTTTGTCTGCTTTGGGGATCAAGGTAATGGTGGCCTCATAAAACGAGTTTGGAAGTTTTCCTTCCATTTCTAGTTTTTGGAACAGTTTCAGAACAATAGGTATTAATTCTTCTTTAAATGGTAGAATTTCCCTGGGAAGCCATCTGGCCCTGGGCTTTTGTTTGTTGGGAGATTTTTGATTACTGCTTCAATTTCCTTAGTGGTTATAGGTCTGTTCAGGTTTTCTATTTCTTCCTGGTTCAGTTTTGGCATTTGATACATCTCTAGGAATGCATCCATTTCTTCCAGGTTATCTAATTTCCTGGCATAGAATTGCTCATAATATGTTGTTATAATTGTTTGTATTTCTTTGGTGTTGGTTGTGATCTCTCCTCTTTCATTCATGATTTTGTTGATTTGGGTCATTTCTCTTTTCTTTTTGATAAGTCTGGCCAAGTGTTTATCAATCTTGTTAATTCTTTCAAAGAACCTGCTCCTAGTTTCGTTGATCTGTTCCACTGTTCTTTTAGTTTCTATTTCATTGATTTCTGCTCTGATCTTTATTGTTTCTCTTCTCCTGCTGGGTTTAGGCTTTATTTGCTGTTCTTTCTCCAGCTCCTTTAGGTGTAGAGTTAGGTTGTGTACTTGAGACCTTTCTTGTTTCTTGAGAAAGGCTTGTATTGCTATATACTTTCCTCTTAGGACTGCCTTTGCTGCATCCCAAAGATTTTGAATAGTTGTGTTTTCATTTTCATTTGTTTCCATGAATTTTTTAAATTCTTCTTTAATTTCTTGGTTGATGCATTCATTCTTTAGTAGGATGCTCTTTAGCCTCCATATATTTGAGTTCTTTCTGACTCTCCTCTTGTGATTGAGTTCTAGTTTCAAATCATTGTGGTCTGAAAATAGGTAGGGAATGATCCCAGTCTTTTGGTACCAGTTGAGACCTGATTTATGACCTAAGATGTGATCGATTCTGGAGAATGTTCCATGGGCACTAGAGAAGAATGTGTATTCCGTTGCTTTGGGATGGAATGTTCTGAATATATCTGTGAAGTCCATTTGGTCCAGTGTCATTTAAAGTCTTTATTTCCTTGTTGATCTTTTGCTTAGATGATCTGTCCATTTCATGAGGGGGGTGTTAAAGTTCCCCACTATTATTGTATTGTTGTCAATGTGTTTCTTTGCTTTTGTTATTAATTGCCTTATATAACTGGCTGCTCCCATGTTAGGGGCATAGATATTTACAATTGTTAGATCTTCTTGTTGGATAGACCCTTTAAGTAGGATATAGTGTCCTTCCTCATCTCTTATTACAGTCTTTGGTTTAAAATCTAATTTGTCTGATATAAGGATTGCCACCCCAGCTTTCTTTTGGTGTCCATTAGCATGGTAAATGGTTTTCCACCCCCTCACTTTCAATCTGGGGGTGTCTTTGGGTCTAAAATGAGTCTCTTGCAGACAGCATATCGATGGGTCTTGTTTTTTAATCCAATCTGATAGCCTGTGTCTTTTGATTGGGGCATTTAGCCCATTTACATTCAGGGTAACTATTGAAAGATAGGAATTTAGTGCCATTGTATTGCCTGTAAGGTGACTGTTACTGTATATTGTCTGTGTTCCTTTCTGGTCTATGTTGCTTTTAGGCTCTCTCTTTGCTTAGAGGACCCCTTTCAATATTCCTTGTAGGGCTGGTTTCATGTTTGCGAATTCCTTTAGTTTTTGTTTGTCCTGGAAGCTTTTTATCTCTCCTTCTATTTTCAATGACAGCCCAGCTGGATATAGTATTCTTGGCTGCATATTTTTCTCATTTAGTGCTCTGAATATATCTTGCCAGTCCTTTCTGGCCTGCCAGTTCTCTGTGGATAGGTCTGTTGCCAATCTAATGTTTCTACCATTGTAGGTTACATATCTCTTCTCCCGAGCTGCTTTCAGGATTTTCTCTTTGTCTCTGAGACTCGTAAGTTTTACTATTAGATGTTGGGGTGTTGACCTATTTTTATTGATTTTGAGAGGGTTTCTCTGTGCTTCCTGGATTTTGATGCCTGTTTCCTTCCCCAAATTAGGGAAGTTCTCTGCTGTAATTTGCTCCAATATACCTTCTGCCCCTCTGTCTCTTTCTTCTTCTTCTGGGATCCCAATTATTCCAATGTAGTTTCGTCTTATAGTATCGCTTATCTCTCGAATTCTGCCCTCGTGATCCAGTAGTTGTTTATCTCTCTTTTTCTCAGCTTCTTTATTTTCCATCATTTGGTCTTCTATATCACTGATTCTCTCTTCTGCCTCATTTTTCCTAGCAGTTAGCGCCCCCATATTTGATTGCACCTCATTAATAGCCTTTTTGATTTCGACTTGGTTCTTTTATTTCTTTTATTTCTTTTATTTCTCCAGAAAGTGTTTCTCTAATAACTTCCATGCTTTTTTCAAGCCCAGCTAGTATCTTTAAAGTGATGATTCTGAACTCTAGATCCGACATCATACTAATGTCCGTATTGAGTAGGTCCCTGGCAGTCGGTACTACCTCTTGTTCTTTTTGTTGAGGTGATTTTTTCCATCTTCCATTCCTCTATTTCCAGAGGAGAATAGATTCATGAGAGAACAAAATGCTAACAGGGTAAGAACGTCCCCAGAAAATATACTCTAAACAAATCAGAAAAGACCTGAAGCAGGGGGAAAGGAAAGGGAAAGAGATAAAAAAAAAAAAAAAAGAAAAGAAAAGAAAAAGATAAACATAAAAACAAACAAAAACAGAACAAAACAAAAAAAACCAGAATATGATCAAATATGATCAGGCTGGTGCATAGATCAGTGCCACACACTAGATTTTGGGTGTATTTTGGTCTGTTAGAAGAAAGTGCCTCCCAAAATTTTAAAGAAAGAAAAACTTATATATGTACAAAAATAAGGGTTGATATGATGAAGGGATGGAATATGACTGTAAAGATGAAAATTATAAAAAATTTTATAAAAGGAATTGATAAGAAGTTGTTTGAAAAAAGAAAGAAGAGGATTTAAAAAAAAAAATGGGAGAGAATGTGGTCAGGAGGAGAGTAGAAAAAAACCATACACTAGAGATTTAGGGTATATTTTGATCTGTTAGAAGAAATTATCCCAAAATTTTAAAGAGAGAACAACTTATATATATATGCCAAAAATACGGGTAACTACTATGAAGGGATAGAATATGACTCTAAAAATGAAAAATAAAAATGTTTTTTAAAAAAGGGATTGATAAGATGTTCGTTGAAAAAGGGAAAAAGAAAAATTCAAAAAAAAAAAA